>NC_061111.1:136588371-136888371 GCF_002878395.1 Capsicum annuum
AGAAGAAGAAGTGCCATTGATGAGTTCTTGGATGCCATTGAAGAAGAAGAAGAAAAATTGAAGAAGAAGAAGAAGAAGAAAGAAAAATAATAATTAAAATTATATATATTTATTTAAAAAAATATTAAAAATAATTTTTTAATAAATTATTTTCGTTCTCACTATCTTTAAAGAGAGTGAAACACACTCTCTTGCCATGTTAGCATTGGGGGGTAATAATTTCATTTTAAAACAGCTCAGGGGGGTCATAGGACTCTCGCAGAGTATAAGTGTGTAGTTGGGATTTAGGGTAAAGGTTGGGGAGACTTTTGACCATCATTAAATTTTAGTTAAACTTGCAACGAATAGTACTTTTGCATGTTTTTAAATATTTAAATTTTAATTTTAAAATTTTAATTGATTTAATTTAATTAACATTAAAGTTTAATCAAATTAATTCTTGATAAAATGAAAAATATCACATAAATTAAAGAAAAGAAGAATATTCAGTAAGATCGAATAAATGTTTCAATTTAGCTTAGGCATAATTTTTAAATTCACTTTATCTTTAAAATATAAGAAGTATTTTCACTAAATCACCCTAAATAGTATCACTATAATATAATTTTTAATTATATAGAAATTTACTTATCTAAATAAGAATAAATTTGAGAAAAAATTATTACTCCTTTGTCCCAATTTATGTGAGGTAGTTTGACTCAACACAAAGTTTTAAGAAAGAAAGAAAGATTTTTTAAACTTACGGTCTAAAATAATTCATAATATGAGTGTGTGGCTATAATATCATTTCATTAAAGGTAAAATAGACGTTTAAAAGATAAAATATTACTAAAAATAAAAATATATCATTCTCTTTTAAATTGATTAGAAAAAAGTAAGTCATATAAATTAATAAAAAAATAATATTTTTAATCACGTAGAAAGATATTTATTAATCACCGATATGAACTGGAAGAAGTAAGGGAAAGAAGTTAGTATAAAATCGTAGTTAACCTTTTTTTTTAAAAAGAGAAACAAGAGAAAATTGAAGGAAATGTGTCATTTAAATCTTGAATGAAGGATTGGTGACATTGACTAGCTTAAAAGGTCAAACATAATTAAGAAACTTGATTAGGTTAATTGTGAACTTGATTAATATTTTCAAAGCTTTCTAATCTTTTTAAAAATACAAATCAATCTACATCCTCTCCTCTCCAAATCAACCGCCTCTCCTCTCTCTCTCTCGACAGTTTCTCCCAACCAACAGTTCTGTAAATTTCTCCTTTCAATTTTCGTGGACTTCAACCTTCGGTGACAAATAGTTGAGTTGTACGGCAAATATCTACTTTCAACCGTCAATCGACGCAACAGTCTTGCTTTTCATTTACAACAGCTTCGAGTTCTTTTCGTCCTTTTTTTTCACTGGTAAAAAATTATGGCCTTTTTAGTTTTGAAGAAAAGGGGAATTTAAGCCAACTTCTCTTCTAGTATTGGTTAACAATTTCAATATTTGTTGCTTTAATTTGAAATATGATCTGAATAAAATTCTAATTTCTGATATTTCTTCTCTTCGTTTTTTGAAGTGAAATATGATTTTTGGTTGTTTATTGCATTTTTTGAAGTTTGATTTTTGTTGTTTGTGTTTGTACAAACAAAACAACGATGTTGGTATTTTAGGTGTTGTGCCCGTTGCTAGGTTGATTTGTTCTTGTTCTTGATAACAAATGTGATATTACTGTTGTTCTATTGAACAAAATCATGCTTCTATTTATTTCTACAACATATTAACCTTCTAATGCAACATATTAACCTTCTGATGCAACATATTAACCATCTGATGCAACAGATTAACCATCTGATGCAATAGATTAACTATCTGATGTAATAGATTTACTATATGATGCAACATATTAACCATATGATGCAACAAAGGAACCATCAAATTAAAAATTAGATGTAACAGATAAATCATCTGATGCAACAACTTTACTATCTGATTCAAAAAATTAACCATCTGATGTAGCAGATTTACCATATGATGCAACAGAGGAACCATTGGATTAAAAAATTATTGCAACAAATTAATTATCTGATGTAATAAATTTACCATCGGATTAAAAATTTGATGCAACAAATTAACCATCTGATGCAATATTTATCATCGGATGCAACTGAGGAACCATTTGATTAAAAATCTGATGCAACAGATTAACCATCTGATGCAACAAATTTACCTTCTGATGCAATAGAGGAACCATCGAATTAAATATCTAATGCAACAGATTAATCATCTGATGCAATAGATGATCCTTCTTTTAGATAAAATCCTATCAACTATTCTAACAGGACATGTCCAAGAATTGATTTTTCAAATGATTATTCATCTGTCGTGATAGATGACCCTTTTGTTGGAAGAAATCTAACCAATATTGACTGTTGATAACAATTCTAGCAGATCACTCATATGTTGCAATAGATGTATGATATTTTACACAGACCAATCATCTATTTCAACACATGAGTGATCTCTTTTTATTGTTGTAATAGATTAATCATTCGTTGCAACAGGTCACTCATATATTGCAACAAATGTGTGATCTATTACACAGACCAGTCATCTATTTCAACAGATGAGTGATCAATTTTTATTGTTGCAACAGACTACTTATTCGTTGAAACAGCTTAGTTATATGTTGCAACAAATAACCTACCTGGTGCAAAGGATGTGTAATTTATTAGAACTATTATTTTAATATTGTACATGTTAGATATATTTTTATCCATTTTTAATGATGCATTAATTAATTATAATCTATTTTATGTTCCTATTATTTTTAGATTATATGGCTCCCAAAAGAAAAGAAATCAAATCAAGTACAAGTAAAGGAATAAGTGAAGCAACTAGGCTACATCCACCACTGAGCTTGCTTTACAAGAATTATCATAATCAAAAGAAAAAGATAATGAATATGGGGAGGAGGAATGTTTCAAAAGAGATGATCCAAATGCTAATAGCCCTTCCACTAAAGAATTGATCAAAACCTTCAGTATTGATAGTTATCCTGTGAGAATACAGTACGATGGTGCTACAGATTTAATGGGTGATTTCTTGGTTAAGTCTGTCATGGGAAAATCTTTCGACGCCTTCAGAAAAATACTTCAAGAACAAAATTTGAATGCTTATTTTAGGGACAACTACTTTGGGCAATATCTTGATTTGTCGGAGGACAACAATGCTCGTTTTCAAATGAAAATGGTATATGATCTTCTCAAGCATAGTTTTATGTATGAGAACAAAGATAAGATGGATGAGGTGTGGATAAATTAATGTGGCATGACTCTTTATTTTGTTTGGAAGGAGTTTGTCATAGTTACTAGACTAAAATTTTATTCTCCTTCTCCTTCTCAAGTTATACTTATTCTAACCCCAAAAAAGCACCCCGCATACCCAAAAAAGGCAAATGCAAGTCAAGTGATTGTGAAGACTTGGTGTCCCTTATTGGTTCAAGCTTCAAAAATAAAAATTTGATAGAAGCGTTGGAAGGTAAAAGACTTTTAAAGAAGCATAAGCAATCATTGTGCTTGGTTTGGTTTGTACATAATATTTTTTAGTCGAGAGACGTTAATAACAACATACCACTTGGTTTAATAAAACTCTCCGAGGATCTTGAGGCATTTAACAACTATCCTTGGGGTTATGAAAGCTTCAAAATGACTGTCAAATAATTGTTGAGTCCGTTAACGCCAAAGACAGTCAACTTATTTGGATTTCCATAGGCTTTCATGGTAAATATTTCTTTTGTTATGATATGATTCATTTTTTATTCAATAATTCTTTTGATTTATTAACGTTATTTTATAGGCTTGGGCGTTTGAAACCATTCCTTATTTGAGACAACAAGTGAACCACCAGGAAGAAGTTTTCTGTCCAAGAATCCTGAGATGATTGTCGGCTAAAACTGATAAAAATGCTAAATTTCTTAAACTCTTCAACCCCCCAAAGGATGCAGTAAGTTTAATTCTAATTAATTTTTTATTTTAATTAATGATTTTTTGAATGATCTAATCATCATTCTAATATATGTACTGATTTATGTTAGATTGTGCATCCATCGCTTGTTCCAACCAATCGAGAGTTGAAGATGCCATTTTTTCTTACTTTACTGTCTGTACAAACTTTATCGGACCCTAAGGTCATTGAAAGAATAAAAATAGTATTGTTTAGAGCAATAACCATCACAAGAAAAATAATTTTGGAGGGATTGTTGATGGTGTTAGTGGTGATGGAGCCGTTAGTGGTGGTAGTGGTGCTACTCTTGGGACTAATGATGCTCATCTTACTATTTTTAAAACAACCCATTATGAGTATGATCATACTGGTTATACAGATTTTTCCCCTCCTAGTGAATGTTCTGCATGCAAATGTCAAGACTACAAGGCAAAACATGATGTAGTGATTAATGCTATTAATCCATTAACTACTTCTATAAAAGAATTGACATCTAAGAGGGGTGTCATTCCATCAAAGAGAAATTTATATCCATCCACCCCATTAAAGATTAAGGCTAAGAGGAGGAAGAAAGTAATTTCCAAGGCATTATCAAGCATCCCAAAAAGCAAAATTGCAACTCCGCTGTCTGTGTTGTACTATTGAGCAATGTACAAGGGCCACAGGAGAGCAACATGAGATAAAAAAGGTAAATATATAACATCTGTTCCAACTAACAAATAGGCACATATCTGTTTCAACAGATGACATATCTACTGAAAATTATCATACAGATATATACATCTGTTGTAATAGTTGACTATCTTATTGCATCAAATACAGTATCTGTTGCAATATATATCTTATCTGTTTTAGGAAATCAAATAGCTCTATGTACCATTTTTATTTGTACCAATAGATGACCTATCTGCTTTAACAGATGGGTCATCCATTAGGACAAATTAAATCAAGACTTCCTATTATTTCAGTTTTTCCAAATAGACGAGTCATAAGTTGCAACAGATGGTTCTTCCGTTGGAAATTATCATACAGGTATTCCTCATATTTTAATTTATCCTAACAGATGATTTATCTATTGCAACATTAAGATAATCTGTTTGAGATAATTTAAAACAGGTGGAAGACCTGTTTGATTTTCTAAAATAAATGAGTGATCCAGTTCCCTTGTTTTTGTATCTCTGTGATTAGCATTGACAATTTTGGCTTTTAAGGTGGATTTCACAGTAGAAGATACGGTTGTACAACATTGATAATATGCTACTCTTTTTATGGAAATATGGAAAAGTCAAAGCATAGAAATTATACGGAAGCAACATTAAAGATCCACGACCACCAAAGTTGATTTCCATAGCATCGGATTAAGAACAACTTATCCATATTAAGTAGATCCTTATAGCTTGAGTCTGTCCTTCTTAGGAATTGTTGATATCAAAACTTAAATTATTGATTTATTTCTTGAGATCTGTACCCATAATAATTTTTTTACATTTCATTTATTTGTCGATTTATTTCATATAATTTCTGAAGGCTTCGATTTATTTTATTTTGTGTGTGAATTTTATTTTATCCTTAGATTTGAACTTATTAATTGAAATGTAATACTAGATTTAAATATTACAATAGATAAGGTATCTGTTTCAACAAATGACATATCTATTGGAAAATATCAAATAGATTTAGACATATGTTGCAACATGTAATCTATTGAAAATTATCAAACAGGTCTTCCCACTATCGCAATAGATAAACTTAGATAGAAACATTGATATAATGCAAAAGATGACCAACCTATTGCAACAGATAAACTATCCATCAGAACAACTAGAAGTTACAACAAATAGACAATCGATTGCATTATAAAAAATTCAACTTTCATCAGACAAAAAAAATTATCACTACATGTAAAGTGAAGTGACTTGAAATAAAAAATTGTTATGGTGTGTGTGTTCTACATCTTCTTCTTTATACACAGGTTCCAAGAATCCAATTATTACCCCATAAGCCCATGCCTCTTGCATGTTTTCCATAACATTGTCGCATAAAAAGGTCATTAGCTCGATCATTTTTGTGTCGGTCAGCAAACATGCGATGTGTGTAAGCGCATACGACCAACACGTGACAACAATTTTATTTTTTGGAAGGTCTATGTCCTTGTTTTGACCTTTAAAATCCCATATTTACTTTATTAACACTTTTGCTCGTAAATAATTCATCAGTTTACTCTGCCTCAATAAGTTGGGGAACAACTCCAATATTAACTGCATGTGGGTAAAAAAAATGGCCTCGTCGAAGGCAGGTAATTTGCAGTCATAAACCTTGATATTTTCCTTCTCGAGTAATATCTCAATAGCCAGAAAATGTGTGACGTCCATGTTCATGATTGCAAGAATTCTCTTTTCCTTGGTCTAGCTCTTGTTGTGTGGATATGGCCTCTCTCCTCTAACATATTTAATTATTTATTTATCCTATTGGAACTTAGAAACTAATGAATCAAATCTCAGGCCATCGGGAGTTGACGCTAGCTCAATGAACTCATCGTACCTATCCTTGAAATTATTGTAGAAGTTGAGGTCTATTATTCTATCAGCAGCATCATAAGCTTCCGAGTACGCTAATTGCCTTCCCCTCATGAGGCAGAGAATTTCTTCAACATATTGTCATATAAGAAGACAATTTTTAAATAGGTTAGTAATTGTAAAGAAGGAAAACATAGTGGAAAGATGACATGGATGGTCCATCTATTGCAGAGGGTTCTCTGAATCTGTTCACAAATTACCCATCTAATGCAACTTATGCAACAGATGGGTAATTTTTTATAATAGAACCACCACCAATTGCACCAGAATACCCATCTATTGCAATAGATAACATATCTATTGTGTAGCTTCTTCTTCATGGAGTAGATTAGAAAGCTAGGTAAGGAAAAGTAAACTTACCTTTTCCACGTACCAGTTATGCATATCTGTCATATTCTTAAAGTCTTGGGAAGAAATAGTATGGATGGGGTAATCTTGTACATGTTGCTTAGCATTGATGGCCCGTCACAGATCCCTCTTCTCTTTGGCTCCAAGTTTCACGTATGTATCCATCTTTTTTAATGGTTCCTGAACTTTAACTTTTGGAGAGGGAGGATTTGTAATATTTTTTGGTTTTAGATTGGAGAGTATTTGGTTAATTGCTTTTTTCTTCCTCCTAACTGCCACTGTCGGAGTTTATGGCTCCCTCACCTTTTTGGATGGTATGACACCCCTCTTGGAGTTCAATTCCTCGACAAATTTAGCGATAAAATCTACTTGTTTAATGATTTTATCCTGTCTGTCCTTGCACTCTTCATATTTCCAATGAGAACATGAGGGTAAAGAGGGGTGAGAAGGACCACTGTAAGGGTGGAAGGGACTGGTGTAAGGGTAAGAGGTACCTGTGTAAGGGTGAGAGGGACCTGTAAAAGAGGTATTTTCAAACATATTTATTTTTTCTTGAGCATAAACATGCTCATCATCACGACTGGCATCAGCAACAGCATCAGTATGGCTGCCACTAACATCAACAACTCCAATAGCAATACCCCCAGAAACAACACCCGAATCTATTATAGCAGGTTGGTCATGAAGAGTCTCAACATTAGGTTGACCTTGCCTAATTGTTATTCTTATGGATGTTGCTCCATCTAATTCCTTCTTTATTAACTCCATCATTAGGACTACTATAGTATTAATAAGACCTAGAGTAATAAAAGAAGTCATCCCTAACTTCTGTTCAGTAGGCACGATCCCTGGATGCACAACCTATAAAAAAATATAGATACATTTAAATCATATAATAATTTATAGTAATTTAGGTTACATATTAACACAGACAACTTATACAACAGATAATCTTTTTGTTGTAACAGATAATTCATATATGGCAACAAATTAAATATATGTTGCATTAGATTACCCATATATTACATAATTTGCAGTAGATGGGTAATCTGTTGAGTCGAGTTTAGAGAACCAAAGCAAGGGATGGATAATCGGTTATAAAATATGAATCATCTATCGCAACAGATACCCATCTGTTGCACCAATTGTAGTAGACAGGTAATCTGTTACAATAGATGACCCATCTTTCATAATAGATGACACATTTGTTTCAATATCTTTCTTTGAGTCAAATTATTCTACTTGAAAGAAGACTTATTTCATTATTTAGAGGGTTAAAGAGATCAGCCTCCTTAATTCTTATGCTGCTTTTTGCAGCTAACCTCCTAAAGATACTTGGATAAAAAACCTCTGGGTAATTCTTGACCTGCTTTCGAAGAGGAGGAATGGGTTTAAATGCCCAAGCCTAAAAAATGTAAAGAAGAAGCAAGCAAAAAAAGTGATAAATATTATTCAATATGAATTAATTAAAAATTTAATAAATAGTGATTAAATTTACCATGAAAGCCCACGAAAAGTTGTATAATGTGATCGTCTTTGGAGCTAGCTTTGACAGTAAATATTTGACAGTCAAGTTGTAGCTATCATATCCCAAGGATAATTGTTGAATTTCTCAAAATCCTTAACAAGCTTTAATAAATCTTCTTCTATGACTTTGTTGGCGTCTCTTGCCAATATAATGGAATGGGCAAACCAAACTAAGCATAATTTCTCCTTGAACTTCTTTGATATGGTTTTATCCTTGAGATGTTTTAACAACTTATTGGCTCTATACCCACATCCAGCAATGTCCAACAACCCATCTATTTTTTCTTTACGTTTGTTGGTTTTGGTGGATGCTCGCTTGGACAATGCCCTCCCTATATTTGATGGTGGTGGTTTGGATGTCCTAATTTCCTTGGACCTTTTACGGTGTGTTACCTTGATGAGAGTTTCTTCTGGATGATCGCATCTCAAGCCTGTCACTATAGAAAACTCTTTCAAGTCAAACCAAACCGGCATGCCATAGTAGTTGATCCAGATGTCATCCATCTTTTTGCCCCCTTTAAATCACCCCCATGTACTTGATCCTGTCCTTGAGAAGACCATATACCATGCTCATTTGGAAATGGGCTCAATAAAGTATCCAAAGTAGCTCTTCTTAAAAAGTTCATCTATGTTTTCATTCTTCATAGTATTCCTAAATTCATCTAAACTTTTCCCCAACTGACATTTAAGTACAAGATCACTAGTTAGTTCTGCAGGGTCATCTATGTAACGTCTTGAGTCTGCACTTCGAATATTACACGATGCTCATAATCACGAAGGACCACAAGTAAACCCATGACTGTTACCTGCAGCAATCACTGAATAATAATACTATATAATGTGAAAATTAGGAGAAAAATTGCCATCAAGTTCAAAACTAAAATCAAATACTGAATAATAAAAATCAATACTGTAAACTGAACATCCATATGAAAAGACTCTAACTAAACTGTCTGAAAATAGAGTTCACAGGACAAGCCCCCAACTAACTCCAACTACTGAAGTACTGATAAATGAAAATAATACTCTATCCTAGAACTATGAGGACTCACCACTAAATCTGCTACTAATAATCTGGGCTGCTAGGTACGGTCAGGAGCCCGTGTCTGAACCTATGATATAAGAAATCATTGCGCAAAAGAAAGGTATGCGTCAGTACTTTAAATATACTATTATGCTAGGTGAGGTAAGGATGAATGCATGGGTTCATATGCATGAACAATAACTGACTGAATGGCATGAATATAATTGAATGAGAGTACATGTATATCTGAAACTGCATATATTGTAACTGTGATTTCATTAACACTGGATAATGAGTTTTGAATAACTGAATGACTGATATCTGAGTTTACTGATACTGTATTACTGTTAACTTAGTGACTATTTCTGACAGTCCTGATTCTATAGAACTGAACTGAGTTCTATACTGAGCTGGGTGACTGTATCTGATAGTCCTGATTCTAAAACTGAACTGAGGTTTTATACTGAGTGTAAAACTGAAACTCTGGGAGTGTTTATCTAACTGACATACCCTGATTATGAACTGAGTTGGGGTCTGACCTATGACTCCAGTTGGAAGGGTGTTAGCACCTTGCCAAGGGATACTAACAATGGCTATGAGTTAACCCTCTATGATAGAAAGCCCTTTCATAACCCCTCGCTGGCCAGAAAACTCGTACGAGATGTATCAAACCTAGACTGGCAGGAAGACATCTCAACCTTCGCTGACTACGGAGTTCTGTAATGAGGGACTGCTACTAAGGGTCAAACCTTTTACTGACAGGAATGCCCCCATCCCTAGGTTCACTCAGTGCTGATTTCTACTCCCAACTGAATAGACACTAAACTAATTTCTAGACTGTACTAGGCTTGACTGAATTATAACTGATCGTGCTGTCTATATGAGCTGGACTGAGTTCTATTAACTAGCTGAATATACTGAATTGTATTATCTGACTGAGTACTACTGTATGTGACATCACTGAGACTATTCTGAAACTACTATAAATCTAGGTAAACAGCTAGATTATTGAGTATTAAATACCCACAGGAATCGATTTTGTAAATTGTAAAATACAGCACAATCTTGAAAGCATGATATCTAGACACTTTATCACAATTCATTCATTGAGGCATTTTAGCAAACATTTGCATGGCATGAACTTGTATACATGCTAACATGATATGATTTCATTATCTAACTTACATAAGCATTCATCAAACACTTGGGGAGCATAATTTATACATATAACAATACTATAACATTCAAGTATCATGATCTAAATCCCAAACTCACAAATTCAAGGACTTTTAACATGAAACCATATAACCACACACACATGCTATTTGTTTCTCAAGAAACTTACAATTAATCATAGATTATAAACCCAACTATATCATAATCATGAATATAATCAAATTCATCATGAAGTTCATGAAAAAAATCAACTTGTAATGTAAAAAGGGTTCTTGAACTCTAAGGGTAGAAGGAAACCCTTGAATGAACACCTAACATACCTTGCTACTTGAATTCGTGAAGATTGATGGTGAATTTATTGAATCTTGATCTTGACTTGATGGACTAGGGTTTGTTCTTGAGAGGATTTTAGTGAATAATAAGAGTATTTTGCCTATTGAGGGGTTTAATCTCATATTTTGGGGTTGAATAAAAGTGGGGAAAATGTCCCAAATACCCTCTGGATGTTGATTTAATTACTAAAAAATGTTCCTAGCGATGCGCCTACTGACGCACTGCGTCGATGGCATCAATGCGATAACCATCGCGTCGCATCAAGTTTGCATTGGTTCACTAGAATTACACTAAAAGCTAGGGAAAAATTATCTATCGACGCGATGGGCAACACATCGCGTTGAGATCGCGTCGACCCACTATTTTGGTCACTTGAATATGATTCAAACAAGGTCTAAAAAATCTGAAGCTCACTCGGAGTGACCTATTGACACACCTGATAATGATTTAATATATCGACATTTTAAGGTCATAAGCATCGTAAAATAAGAACGCCACTTATGAAGGCTAAAATAAATTCTAAGTATAAACACTTAGCTGAAATTTCTAAGTCTGGGACCTCTTTTCATGCTTTAACGGACTGAGTTAAGTTTAGGATTTTGTAGGGTATAACAATATCTCTTCCTTGGAAACATTCATTTGCGAATGAGACGGACTAAGCTGAGAATAATGATAAACTAAATTTATATATACTGAATATGCACAACTGAAGCATGATTACATAACTGAAAGTACTGATTTATTAAGTTATCATACTAAACATGCATAACTAAAGCATGACTGAGTTCTGAAAATATGAAACATGACTGAGTTATTTCATGAAGGTATGCATGATATGAGAATGTTATGCAACTAAACTGATACTAAGTTGTAAAGGAAATATGAGCATGGAACTGAGTAATTTTAAGAAAAACTGTTACCTTGAGCTGAGTCTGAGTTTGCGGGGAAGAGGTGAGGATACTTGATCCGCATATCTGCTTCTGCTTCCCAAGTATCTCCCTCAACGGACTGATTCTTCCAAAGAACTTTGACTAGAGGAACCTCTTTGTTCCTTAGTCTGCAAACTAGAAAATCGAGAATTTCGACTGGAATTTCCTCATAATAGAGGCTATTCTAGACATCAATGTCCTCTATCAGGACTACAACTGCTGGGTCACCTATGCACTTCTTTAGCAAGGAGCCATGAAACTCTGGTTTCACTGAAGCTAAGTTTGAAGGCAACTCAAGCTCGTAAGCTACCTTTGTGAAATAGCTGATAAATCGGTAAGGACCGACATATCAAGGACTGAGTTTCCCTTCTTGCCAAACCTCTTCACTCCTTTCATAGGAGAGATTTTCAAATACATATAGTCACCAATATCAAACACAAGTTCTTTTCTTCACACATCTACATACAATTTCTGTCGGCTCTGAGCTGTCTTTTTCTAAGGCATTAAATACCCAGTCAGGACATACCACTGCTGCCTCACTTAGTTCAAACCAACCAATAGAAGATCTACATCTCCTCCATAGAGTGCCTCAAATGGAGCCATCTAAAAGCTGGAATAATAAATATTGTTATATGCGAACTTAATCAAAGGCAAGTGGTCATCCCAAATCTTGTTAAAGTCAAGGGTACACGCCCTTAACATATCTTCTAAAGTCTGAATGGTTCTTTTGCTTGACCATCTGTCTGAGGGTGAAAGGCTATACTGAGGTAAACTTGGGTGCCAAAACCGTTTTGGAAGGCTTTCTAGAAATGAGAGGTAAACTGGGTACCTCTATCTGAGATAATAGATACTGGGACTTTATGCAACCTGACTAACTCTCTGACATAGAGTTTGGCATAGTCCTCAGCTGAATAGGAGGCATGAACTGGTAAAAAGTGAGCTGATTTGGTCATCTTATCTACAATGACCCAAATAGAATCGTGCTAACGACGAGTATGGGGCAAATCTGTCACATAGTCCATGTTCACTTCCTACCACTTCCACATAGGAATACTGAACTCCTGCATAGATTCACTGGGTTTATGATGCTCAATCTTAACCTGCTGATACGTAAAGCACTTATCTATAAACTCTACAGTGTCCATCTTCATCCCACTTCTCCAATAGATCTCCTGCAAATTATGGTACATCTTAGTGGCCCCTGTATGAATAGAGCAACGTACACCATGCACTTTTGCAAGAATTCATTGCCTCAAGTCATCTACACCTAGCACACATAACCAACCTTGGCAGCACAACACACCATCTTTCCCTTGGGAGAAAACCTCTACTTTCTGATCTCTGACTGACTCTTTCAAACTTGACTAAACTGGGATCTCTTTCCTGCTTTTCCTTTACTTTAAAAACCAGAGATGATTCTAAACTATTCTACACCCACATACTACCCTCTACTGAATCGTCTAAGTGAACACCTAGTTATGCAAGCTGATAAACTTCCTGAACTAACTTCTTCTTACCATCCTCTACGTGAGAAACACTATCTATAGACATCCTATTGAGAGCATCAGCCACTACATTGGCCTTTCCCGGATAATACAGGATGCTCATGTCATAGTGTTTCAACAACTCTAACCACTTTCTCTGACATAGGTTCAGATCTTTCTGAGAAAACACATACTGCGGACTCTTGTGGTCTATGAACACATCTACATGTACCCCATACAAATAATACCTCCAAATCTTTAAGGCAAATACAACAACTACTAACTCAAGATCATGAGTTGGGTAATTTTTTTCATGGGGCTTAAGTTGTCTAGAGGCATAGGCTAAGACCTTATCTTTCTACATCAAAACACACCCCAAACCAACTCTGGAAGCATCACAATTTACCACAAACCCGTCTGAGCCATCTAGTAAAGTCAAAACTGGGGCTGTAGTAAGTCGAGTCTTTAACTCCTGAAAACTCTTCTCACAAAAATTTGACCACTAGAAATTGACTTTATTCTGAGTAATTTAGACGTAGGGGATGCAATGGATGAAAATTCTTTAATAAACCATCGGTAATAGCTAGCCAAACCCAAGAAAATCCTGATATCTGATGGAGAGATGGGTCTGGGCTAGTTTTTTATTGCTTCGGTCTTTTGAGGATCAACTCCAATGCCATCACCGGAAACTATATAACTAAGGAAAGCTACTGAACTTAGCCAAAATTTACACTTATTGAATTTGGCGAACAACTAATGGGTTCTGAGAGTTTGTAATACTATTTTGAGATGGTCTGTATGATTATGTTCACCGTGGGAGTAAACAAGAATTTCTTCAATAAAGACTATGATGAACATGTCCAAGTACTTCTTGAACATCATTAAATCCATGAAGGCTACTGGAGCATTGGTAAGACCAAATGACATGAATAGGAATTCAAAGTGACCATACCAATTTCAAAAAGCTATTTTTGGAATGTCATATTCTCTGACTCTGAGCTAATGATAGCTTGATCTGAGGTCTATTTTAGAAAAGTAACTGACACCCTAAAGTTGGTCAAACTAGTCATCGATTCTGGAAAGTGGATATTTGTTCTTGACCGTGACTTTATTCAGCTGACGGTAGTTTATCCATATTTTAAGAGAACCATCTTTATTACACATGAATAGAACTGGTGCACCCCAAGGGGATACGCTGGGTTTGATGAATCCCTTATCTAGGAGATCTCTCAACTATTCTTTTAATTCTTTGAGTTCTTCTAGGGCCATTTTGTATGGCAGGGTAGAGATAGGCTGAGTATCTAGAAGAAGGTCTATTCCAAAGTCAATTTCCCGCTCAGGAGGGACTCCTGGAAGATCTTCGGGAAATACATCTCGAAATTCATATGCTACTAGAATTAACTCAAGATTAAGGGTCTTTGAACTAGAGTCTTTAACTCGAATGAGATGATAAATGCACCCTTTAGATATCATTTTCCTCTCCCTAAGGTAGGAAACAAGTTGACCCCTAAGTACTGAAGTACTACCCCCTACTCAAGGACAGGTTCATTCAAAAATTGAAACTGGACAACTCTGTTTCTACAGTCAACTGAAGCATAGTATGAATGAAGCCAAACCATGTCGAGAATGACATCAAAATCGGTCATCTCTAATCCTACTAAGTCTGCTTAAGTGACTTTCTGAGATACCATAATCGGATAGTTCCTGTATACCCATCGGACTATGATAGATTTACCCACTGGGGTAGAGACTGAGAAGGGATCTACTAGGATTTTGGGACTGACTCTAAAGGCAAAAGCTATATAAGGAGTTACAAAAGACAAAAAATCTCTTGGATCTAGCACAATATAAATATGCAAGTAATAAACTTGTAACGTTCCAGTGACCATATCAGGTAAAATTTCTTGATCCTGTTAGGACTGAAGTGCATAAAGCCTATTTGGGCGTTATCCACTGGTGGCATTGGAAGCGGCACCCTATTGATTTGGGCGATCGGATTGAGCTGAAGGACGATTATGCTAACTCTGCGAACCCACCCAAAGACACTCTCTGATCCTGTGGCCTAGCTTGACACATCTAAAATATACATCACTGCCAACCCTGCAGACACCCTGGTGGTTTCTGCCACACTTTTGGCAAAGGGGATTCGTTCGGGCACTGCTAACACTACCCTGAGGTTTAGGGCCTGGTGCCCTATCTTTATTGCTGTCTTTGAATTTTGGCACTGGAGCACTGGCTGATGATAGAGCTGTAACTAAAGATTTGGGATAAACTAAGAATGACTCCCACCCTCTAACTTAGGCTGAGTAAAGTTGAAGCAACCTGTTCTAGCTTCGTTGTTCTCCCTCTTCTTATCCTTATACTTAGCCTCCTCTGTTGAGGATAGACCACGAGCCTAGATATGTCCATCTTCTTAATTAGAATTATGGTCCTACACTCCTTAACCATACTATTAGACACTCCAGACATAAACTTACTCATCTTAGATCTGCTATTTGCTACCACATGAGTGAAAAATCTAGCTAACGGAGTAAACTTGAGAGAATACTCTTTCACTGTCATGTTACCCTACTTTAGATTAATGAACTCCAAAAACTTCGCTTCCCTCAACTCTAGTGGGAAGAACTTACCCAGAAAAGCAGTGGGAAACTCCTTTCATTCTACGGGCCCTGCATCAGCGACCCTCTCTGCCTTCCACTGCTTGAACCATGAGTGAGCCACTTCCTACGACTGATATATGGCCAACTCAACACTCTCACTAGAAGTCATCCCCATAATATCTGTGACTTTCTGTACCTGATCAAGGAATTTCTATAGGTCCTCCTCTGACTTAGACCCGGTAAAAGCTGGAGGGTTCATTTGGGTGAAGTTCTAAATTTTAGCTGCAGCAGTATTGGACACTGAGTTGGTCAGAAAGATAGCTGGGCATTCATTCTAGGATGCCACAGAATGAGCTAGAGTTGTGAAAGCTGCTCTGAATTTGGCATGGAAAACATGCTCGTCCAGGAGATCTACCTAAACGGGCGGAGATGCTGGCTGATTTCCTGTTCTCCTTTCGTTGTTCTTTTTGGGAGACATATTCTGTAAATGAAAGTAAGAAAAGAATTAGAATGAGAATATAAATTGAGCTCACGCTCACTCACACGATATGAATACTAAAAGAAGGGAAACTTTTCCTAAAATACCTCATAGCCTCTTGTTCATAAATGTGGTGTGCTACATACCCATGCACAAGACTCTACTAGATGTGGCTTTTAGAATTTCTAGGACTATGTTGAACCTTTCTATCTAATACTAAGTTTGTAATGCCCCAAGTCTACACCTCAGACATCACACGGTGCTTAAAATCCCAAAGGACCACAAGCTAACCAATGACTGGTACCTGCTGCAATCACTGAATAATAATACTGTATAATGTGGAAATTAGGTTGAAAATTTCCATAAGTTTCAAAATTGAAATCAAATGCTTAATACTGAAAATTAATACTATAAACTAAACATCTGTCTTAAATACTCTAGTCTGAAAAGCCTCTAACTGAACTGTCTGAAAGAGGAGTTGATGGGAAAAGCCCCCAACTAATTCCAACTACTGAAGTATTAATAACTAAAAATAATATTCTATCCCGAACTATAAGGACTCACTACTAAATCTGCTCCTGATAATCAGGGCTGCTAGGTATGGTTAGGAGCCCGTACGTCTGAACCTATGATATAATACATCATAGCGCAAAAGAAAGGTATGCGCCAGTACTTTGAATGTACTGGTATGCTAGGCGAGGTAAGGCTGAATGCATGGGTTCATATGTATGAACAATAACTGACTGAATGTCATGGATATAACTGAATGAGAGTACATGCATATCTGAAACTGCTGTGGATACTAATTATGCAATACTATGTATATAACTACGTATACTGTAACTGTGATTTCATTAACACTGGATAATGAGTTCTGAAAAACTGAATAGCTGATATCAGAGTTTATTGATACTGTATTACTGTTAACTGAGTGACTGTTTCTGATAGTCCTGGTTCTGTAGAACTAAACTGAGTTCTATACTGAGCTGGTTGATTGTATCTAATAGTCCTGATTCTGAAACTGAACTAAGGTTTTATACTGAGTCTGAAACTTAAATTGTGGGAGTATTTATCTAACCCATATACTCCGATTATGAACTGAGTTGGCTTCCAACCTGTGACCTCAGTTAGAAGGGTGTTAGCACCTTGCCATGGGATACTAACAATGGCTATGAGTTAACTTTCTCTTACAGGAAGACCTTTCATTAACCCTCGCTGGTAGAAAAACTCATATGAGATGTATGAACTTGAGACTGAAAGAAAGATATCTTAACCTACGCTGGCTACGGAGTTCTGTAATATAGGGACTGTTACTAAAGGTCAAACCCTTTACTGATAGGAATGCCCCCATCCCTGGGTTCACTCGGTGCTGATTCCTACTCCCAGCTGAATAGACACTGCTGATTTCTAGACTGTACTAGGCTTGACTGAACTATTACTGATCATGCTGTCTATCTAAGTTGGACTGAGTTCACTGAGTTCTGATAACTGACTGAATACACGGAGTTCTGTTAGTTGGCTAAATATACTGAGTTTTATTATCTGACTGAGTACTACTGTACGTGACATCACTGAGACTATTATGAAACTACTGTAAATCTAGGTAAACAAATAGACTGTCGGGTATTAAATACCCCTAGAACTCAAGTGTGTAAATTGTAAAACATAGCACAATCTTGAATGCATGATAGCTAGAGACTTTATCACAATTCATTCATTGAGGCATTTTAGCAAACATTTTCATGGCATGAACTTGTATACATGCTAACATGATATGATTTCATTATCTAACTCACATGAGCAATTCATCAAACACTTGGGGAGCGTAATTTATAAACATAACAATACTATAGCATTCAAGTATCATGATCTAAATCCCAAACTCACAAATTCAAGGACTTTTAACATGAAACCATATAAACACACACACATGCTATTTGTTTCTCAAGAAACTTACAATTAATCATAGATTATAAACCCAACTATATCATAATCATGAATATAATCAAATTCATCATGAAGTTCATGAAACAAATCAACTTGTAATGTAAAAAGGGTTCTTGAACTCTAAGGGTAGAAGGAAACCCTTGAATGAACACCTAACATACCTTGCTACTTGAATTCGTGAAGATTGATGGTGAATTTCTTGAATCTTGATCTTGACTTGGTGGACTAGGGTTTGTTCTTGAGAGGATCTTAGTGAATAATGTGAGTATTTTGCCTATCGAGGGGTTTAATCTCGTGTTTTGGGGCTGAAAAGAAGTGGGGAAAATGTCCTAAATATCCCTCTGGACGTGGATTTAATTACTGAAAAGCGTGCCCAGCGATGCGCCTACCAATGCGCCACATCGATGGCATCAATACGATGACCATCGCGCCACGTTGAGTCCGTGTTGTTTCATTGGAATTGCACTGAAAGCTGGGAAAAATTTATCTGTCAATGCGTTAGGTGATGCAACACATCGAGATCGTGTCGACCCACTATTTTGGTGACCCGAAAATGATTCAAACGAGGTCCAAAATATCCAAAACCTACCCGAAGTGACCTATTGACACACCTGATCATAATTCAATCCAAGGATCGACATTTTAAGGTCATAAGGGTTGTAAAATAGGATCTCCAACTTATGAAGGCTAAAATAAATTCTAAGTATAGACACTTAGCTGAAATTTCTAAGTCTGGGACCTCTTTTCAAGCTTTAACGGACTGAGTTAAGCTTAGAATTTTGTAAGGTCTTACAATCTATCGGCATCGCAACTTGAAACCTGTCAATACTAATAGTTTTGATAACCTCGTGCTGGGATTTTGATATTAATTCACTCCCCATTGGTGATGCATTATTATCATGTTGATCATCATCCTCTTTCTCACTTTTTTCTTCCTCCTCTTTTTGTTTATCTTCTTTTTTTTCCTCCTCACTTTTATTTTTCTAATCACCATCTACAGATCCTTGTCCACCCCCGTCAACGTTATTTTCTTATCTGTCCTCAGCTTCACTTTTCCCTAACTGAGATTGTTCAGGAAGCTCCTCCAAATCTATTTGTACTCTAGCCTTTTTTGTTAAGTGGTCAAAAATTGATCCACTTTTAGTTTCTTTTCTTTTGGGAGACATGTTTTACCTACAAACAATAGAAAAATAAAAAAATACATTACAATTGATGTATGCATAAATTTCAAAAAAAGGTAAAACAAATTTGAATAAATTTTTATACGCCACATTAAAAGAAAAATATTCCACCAGACAACCCATCAATTGGAATAGATGAATCATCTATTGCGAAAGATAAATAACCTATTGCAACTGATGAACAACCTGATGGATGAGATTAAAATAGTATTCCTACTGATGAAATGTTTGTTGCACAAATAGGATATCTATTTGAAGACCTATTTAAATATCTCCTAATAATTGCTCCACTCGTTGCAACAGATGGACCACCACCACCAACACCAACACCACCACTACTGACAGCACCAACCAATGTCACCAGTACCACCACCAACAGCCACTACAAACACCACTAATACTGACACCACCAATACCGCAAATACCACTAACCAATGTCACCAACACCACCACAAACACCACCAATACCGACTCCACCAACAGCCACCACAAACATCTTCAATACCGACATCACCAACACCACTAACCAATGCCACCAACAGCTACTAGAAACACCATCAATGCCACTACCACCACCACCACCACACCACCAGCAACACCAATTCCACCAATACCAACACCAAGATCACCAACACCACTAATGCCACCACGACAACCACCAAAACCACCACCAACAGCAACCACTACCACCATCAAGACCACCAACACTACCATCAATGCCACTAACACCACCACCAAACCACCAATACCACCATCACCACCTCTAATGCCACCTATACCAACACCATCACCAATATCCACCAATAATACCATAAACACTATCCAATAATACCATGACAGTCAACAAAACACTACAAAAAAAACTAGGGTTTTCTTGGGTTCTTCTTATGATTTTAGAATCAAAACTCAAAATTATTAACTCATTCTCAAAGATAATATAACTAAAAGTCTTATTTTTCATTATTAACTAAAAATCCCTAATTTTTGAAAAAAAGAACAAATGAAGAACTATTCTCAAACTCTGTTGCCTATGAAGACTGAAAAAATAATAGATATAAGCAAGAATGAAGTAAAAAATAACAACTATGTGGTCAGAATGAGAATAAAATCAATCTATTGTGAGGGGTTGAGCAATAAAATCAACTATGTGTTGAGTAGTTATTATCTATATTATTGAGCGGGAAATAAAAGAGCGAGAACTCAAGATTTAAAATGATGAAATATTTTTTCCGTAAATGGATGATTTGTATGGGTTGATTTGTATTTTGGAAAAGAATGACAAGTTTTGAAATATTAATTTGGTTTGAATAATTTGCTCATACCCAGTTGTAGCTAAATCAATTTTGGTATTTCAAATAATAAGCTAATATGAATCGTTTCAACTCAGATTAGTCGATTAAGGACTCGGGTCAGGAGGAATGCAATACCAATATCATGCAATATAGTTGACCCTGTCAACTCATCCATAGTTGTAGCTAAATTAATTTAGGTATTTCAAATTATAAGCTAATATTAATTATTTTAATTCAGATTGGTCGATTGACGGCTCGGGTCAGGAGGAGCGCAATACCAACATCATGCAATATAGTTTACCCTATAAACTTATCCCTACTTATAGCTAAATCAATTTATGTTTTTTAAATAATAAGCTACTATGAATCGTTTCAATTCAAATTGGTCGATTGACGACTCAAGTCAGGAGAAGCGTCATGCAATATAGTTGACCCTATCAAATCATCCCTAGTTATAGCTAAATTAATTTAGGTATTTCAAATAATAAGCTAATACAAAATGTTTTAACTCATATTGGTCGATTGATAACTCGGGTCAGGAGGAGCGTAATACCAACATCATGCAATATAGTTGACCTTATGAACTCATCCCTAGTTGTAGCTAAATCAATTTAGGCATTTCAAATAATATGCTAATCTGAATTATTTCAACTCGGATTGGTTAATTGATGACTCTAATCAGGAGGAGCACAATACCATCTTGCAATATAGTTTACCCTATCAACTCATCCCTAGTTGTAGCTAAATTAATTTAGGTATTTCAAAGAATAAGCTAATATGAATAGTTACAACTCAGATTGGTCGATTGACGACTCAAGTTAGGAGGAGTACAATACCAACATCATACAATATAGTTGACTCTATAAACTCATCTCTAGTTATAGCTAAATTAATTTAGGTATTTCAAATAATAAGCTAATATAAATTATTTCAACTCAGATTGGTCGATTGACGACTCGGGTTAAGAGGAGTGCAATACCATCGTCATGCAATATAGTTGACCCTATCAACTCATCCCTAGTCATAGCTAAATAAATTTAGGTATTTTAAATAATGAGCTAATATGAATCGTTTCAACTCAGATTGGTTGATTGACGACTTGGATTAGGAGGAATGAAATCCCAACATCATATAATATAGTTGACCCTATCAACTCATCCCTAGTTGTAGCTAAATCAATTTAGGTATTTTAAATAATAAGCTAATATGAATCGTTTCAACTCAGATTGGTCGATTAGCGACTTAGGCCAGGAGGAGCGCAATACCAACATCATGCAATAGTTGACCCTATCAACTCATCCCTAGTCATATCTAAATAAATTTATGTATTTTAAATAATGAGCTAATATGAATCGTTTCAACTCAGATTGATGGATTAATGACTCGGGCCAAGAGGAGCGCACTTCCAATATCATGCAATATAGTTGACCCTATCAACTCATCCCTAGTTATAGCTAAATCAATTTAGGTATTTCAAATAATAAGCTAATATGAATCGTATTAACTCAGATTGGTCGATTCACGACTCAGGTCAGGATGAACACAATACCAACATTATACAATATAGTTAACCCTATCAAGTTATCCCTAGTTGTATCTAAATCAATTGAAGTTGTAGTTTAACATATGAACTCAATTAAAATTATATAAAAACAACTTCAACTTGTTGTAACAAATGACTTATCTATTGGAATTTATTAAATAGATTAATGAATCTGTTACAACAGATTATCTATCTATTATAAATTATCAAATAGACGTTGCCATCTATTGCGATAGATGACTGAGCCATTGAAAATTTTCCAACAAAAATTGACATTTGTTGTAATAGATGAATTTTATGTTTTAAGATTTTTTTATTTTAAAGAAATTTTCTATCTGAGATAAAAAAGATAGAATACTAAGGCGGTAAAAAATATTACTTAGATAACTCAAAAATCTCCTCCTTGAGTAGTCTTATCTTGACTTTTAAATTTACCGTATTCTTATGCCCCTCAAAGTTATTAATGATTATTTAAAGTCCATATCTAGTATTCTCTCTTCTTCAGCCATAAATTAACTTATCTCTCTCCTTTTTTTCAAAATTTTCTTTCTCTCCTCTTTAGGGTAATCACAACCTATCTATAGAATTTTCTTTTGCATTAGGATTCTTTTGGATCTCAACCGATCTATATCTTTTTTGACTGAAATGGGTGTTCTAATCTCTTTGCTTTTTGACATTGTAGGTATGATTCATTATTGCTCTTTTCTTTTGGTCTTCTTCTTTGTATATTATTTAAATTATATATTTATATTTGTTATTTTTATTAATTTATCAATTACGAGTATCCTATTTATTGAGAAAATTAAAGAAAATGTGACTTTTATGTCTTGAATGAATGAACTGTTGTATTACAATATGTGAAAAAGTCATCTATTGTGAGAACTTAAAAAGTCTTGTTGTCAGTATCATTTTTTTATGTCTTTTTTTTTGTTTCTTTATTGGTGTTATTGTTGTTGGGGGTGTTGGTGTTGTTGGAACATGTGAAGTTTATGTTGTTGATGGTGTTGGTGTTGACATATGGTGTTTGTGTTGTTGATGGTGTTGGAACATATGGTCTTATTTCTTTGTTGTTGATGCTATTGTTGATATTGTTGGTGGTGTTGCAATAGTTTCCTTAACTGTTGTAACTGATGAATCAACTGTTGGAACGGATGGAGAAATTGTTGAAAGAAATCAAACAGTAGCAATTTTGGTTTGATTTATTCCAACAAATGACCCATCTGTTGCAACATGTCAGCCATCTGTTGCCATAGATACGACGTCTATTGCAATAGATGACTCACTATTAAACAGATAGGGAATCTATTACAACAGATGGGCCATCTGTTGGAACTCTTGCTATAATATGTTGTATTCATTCAATTTTGTGTCACCCTCTTGTAATTTTCTGTTTGTTCTTCTATTATTTGACATCAAATATTTTTCTTTTGTTTGCAGATAAAAGAAAGTGAAAGTGGATCAACTTTTTCCCAACCAGCATTAAAGGCTAGAGTGACGAGGGGTTCAGAGGAATAAACTGCTTGCAGATAGAACCACTTCATATGTGAGAGGTATGTATTACTGATCAACCTGTCGTGAAAAGACAGATACAGTACACTGATTTTTTGAATGTTGGTTTCTTATCTATATTAGGCACTAATCATTCAAACAAGATATTGCATTTTACAGTTAAGATTGTTAGGTTCGAACTGATAAGGCCGAGGGACCAAGTTGATGGTGTCGATACCCTGTTACGGTTTAATAAAGATTTTGCTAATATTTATATTTCAAGTTTGGAGAAGGGTTCAATTTTTTTGTAGTAGTGTAATTATTCAATATTGAGTGGACTGATTTTAAGGGTTTAATGAACTTTTAAAAAGCCTACAAAGCCTCGTACTCTGCAACCAAGAGTGGAATAAATATAGTTATTACCCTAGTCCAAATTTATATGGATGGGTCGCTCGAGGAGACTATTATATAGCAGAAGGTTCTTGGGAGAATACCTGCGCGGAAAGGGGGAGATAAAAAAACCATACTTAAACTCAGACCTTATTAAAGAAGAAACACAAGGTAGAAAGGAACATGTACCAAATCTGGCTGATGAAATTGAAATGAAAAATGAAAAAATTGAATGAGCGACAAATGTGAAAGTGTATCCAAAAATGAAAATCCATCAGTCCATTTTGAAAAGAAAAATGTTGAAGTTGTATAGAGCTGTGCACTTTGTTAGGGTACAACAACTAGCAGGCGTGGCCTGAATGAAGACCCACAAAATGCAGGACCAGAACTCTAAGGTTGCATCTTTTTAAGCACCGATGGTGGTAATATTGTCGGTCAGGAACGAAACCTGAACCAACAACTCCTGAAGTAAAAATAAGGGATCAAGCCAAGGTGGCAATTTCTGAAGTTAAACTTGCATCCCAGGCATTCTTCTTGTGGTTCTGGTCTAGTCAAAGGCAGTGGAAACAATAAGGCATGGGATTTCTCGCTAACTTAAGACCCTTTTATTTCTATATCCATTTACCGAATTAGAACCACAAACATAAGTCATAGTATGTAAGTTAGACTTTATAAATTAACGCCTGGGATTCCTTTATTTTACTTATAGAGTTGTTGGTTTAGTTTTCATTCTTGACTGAAAATCTAACCAATCCTTTGTGCTCGCCAACTTGCTTCCTTAGAGTTCTGGTCCTGCATTTTGTGGGTCTTCATTCAGGCCACGCTAGATAGTCGAAGTCTCTATGAAAGTGTCCAACTCCAGTCCTCTTTAGCATTTTTCTTTTTCAAGAACGACTGATGGATTTTAATATTTGGATACACTTTCACATTTGTAGCTTATTCAGTTTTTTCATCTTTCAAGTCAATTTCATTGGCTAGATTGGCTAGAAGTTCCTAACTTGCTTCTCTGTGTTTCCTCTTAAACAAGGTCTGAGATGATATATAATCTTCTCCACCTCCACTTCCCTGCATAGGTATCCTCCAAAGCATCTTCTACTGTATAATAGTCTCCTCGAGAAACCCATCCATATAAATTTGGACCAAGGGAATTTCTATTGGTTTTCCAATCTGTTTTGCTGTAGTGGAAGGCTTCAAAGTTCATCTCAAAGTCCATTGCATCATTCAAATTAGTCCAATCACTATTGAATGTCTACAATTCCATCTAATATAGACCCCTTCTCAGAACATGACGCATAAACATGAACAAAACCGTCATTAAATTGTAATTGGGTATCGACACCACCTTCTTGGAACCCTTCAGCCTTATCAATTTGCACCTATCAAACCAAATTGAAAAATACAGGATCCTATTTGAAGGATCAATGTCTAATCGATAAAAAACGACATTGACAAAATTATTTTACTTTATGTGTGTCTGTCACGAAAGCCTGATCAATAATACATAACTCTCATGCATGAAAATAGATCCATTCATTTGCACGCACCTTCTTCTTCCTACCCCATCAATATCATACATTGTTTATTCTTTACTTCCCATTATTAAGTAATGTACAAGACTACGGAGGCTCAAAGGGTAACCATCTTCAATGTCAGAGGACTACATGCCCGTCAAGAAAAAATAAGTGCTATAAGTCGTGACTTTTCACCTTTTTTGTTTTAAATCTATTTTTTTATTTTATATAATAAAAGTCACCAAGTTGAATTAATTAAGGTATGTGATGACTACTAAAAAAAGAGGTGAATAGTCGTGGCTTTTTATGGAACACATTCAAAATAACTGATGAATCAAATTCCCAATATTTTGCAACTGATGAATCAGCTGTTAGAAGAAACCAAAACATATCCTCCAATATACGGTCCATTTTTCGCAATAGATAATCCATATGTTGCAACAAATGTCTCACCTGCTGCACACATGGAACATCTATTGCAATAGATAGTAAATTTGTTATGATAGATGGGTTATCTGTTGCGACAGATGGACGATCTGTTGCAAATTAATAATAACAATATTTATTAAGAGAGAAACTATTTTGAAAAGGTTAGAAGTTTGAATGTAATTAGTACAATAGAGCTGAAAAGTCGTACCTTTTTGCCTACCACATTCAGATTCAATCCTCTATAAATAGGTCCTTCTTTAATCTTCATTCTACTCTATTTTATTTATTTCTTGCATTTTGCCTTTTTGTATTACATCTTAAACCACTTCTCTTCAAATAGCATATTCTTTTCTTATTGAGGTAAGTTATTTTTGTGTGTAAATCTACCAGTTGATAGTATATGTTGTATAACATTCAGATTATTTTTTTGCTTTTGTGTTTATGATTTTTGTCAATTCATATGTGTTCTAGATATGGATGATCTTGTTTAGGACATTGCAAGAACTTTAGAGGCAGGTTAATGACCTATAGTAGGAGTTGATCGTTGTGAGAGCAAGGATGTTCGGAGAGATATACAGGTTGAGGAGGACCCTGTTGCTGCCAATTGACGATTGACCGACTGACAATAATAATAATAATAATAATGATAATAATATTTAGATAATATTTTTTATTTTAGCATATGTATTTTAATTTTTCTATATCGGATATATACCTAATGTATTTTGTTTTTGTTTAGTGAAAATTTTATTTTTGTTCGACTTTGGCTTTGTAATTCTTATTTAATTTTTATTCTATCTATTTCTTCTTCTCAACAAACATGTCAATGATTGGACGTAAGGAGCCATTTTGAATCTAGTATCATTAGCAAGAGTTTTGAGTTCTTTCAACATATGGACCATCTGTTGAAATAAATTAGTTATTGGTTGGGTTTCTGTCAGCAGATTATTCATACATTGTAACAGATTTATCATCCGTTGGAGAACACATTCCAGTTTGATAAATGATATTGTGTTCTTCCAGCTAATGTCCATTTGTTGCAACATATAGGTAATCTGTTGAAAATAATTTTGTGGTTTGTTGTATTTAGTTTCTGTTTTGCCTCTTTTTATTGATGCACAAGTTATTAAAAAGATATTTTATATAATAAATGGTAACATTTAAGTTCACAACAATGATTCAAATATATGAAAGTTCACAACAAATAACAACACAAGTTTTTGCTATTCCAATCACGGTGGATTACGATGCGTGAATGTAGTTCTTTTGTGGCCAGCGTTCTTTCATACAAAACACTTTTTTTCTTGATGGAAATGATTCTTCAACTCCACGCCTCCTCTTATATGGCTTTCTTCCCGGATTTATAGTTCTTGGGTCAATATATGGAGGAGGTAATCCCTCCAAAAGGTCTATAGGAACAACCCAATATTCTTCGGATGGCACCAGATTAATATTCTCACTATATGCCATTATATATTTTTCCTCCGAATAATATGGAGAGGAACACTCATAAATTTAGTTGCATATTGTGCACTGATTAAGTTCAAAGCGCTGCCATAGCATGTGGACATGGTATTTTTTTCAAGTCAAAAACTCTGCACGTACAAGATCTTGTTTGAAGATTGACCATGGCAATATCACCATGACCATCGATACTGAACTTGTAATCTGTAATTTGATGAGAAAATAACCTATTCCTCAAACCTATGTTCACTGATATTATTTTTTCGCTTTTAGAACAAATTTGGTTCCTATGTTCTCGAACTTCATACGCCTTTTGTGAAAAAATTTGCCATACTTCTGATTTATTAGATCCTATTGAGCCACGATGAGAAATTCTCTTTTATCACCAAATAATGAATTCACCGATTCAACTATGTTTGACGTCATAATATTGTACCTATATAAAAAAATCACTTAGCATGACATCATACTAAACTTATAAATCAAATAAGACATTAAATTCATAAGAATGTACCTATTTGCCGGAAAGAATGCCCAACTCCACTTTAGAAACCGATACGTACAAGATGTTCTGCTGTCTTATGATGAATTCGTTATTTGATTGATATGATCTAAAAGCTCCTCTCTATTATATGCTCTAGATGCTCTATAAAAAAGGGTCACGACCCTTTTGTTGTGAAGGTTGTTCCGACTATTTTCTCCAAGATGCCATATGCAACAATCAAAGTGAGTTGAAGTGTAGAAAATTGAACCCATCTTTGGAATACCTGGATGCCTATCGGAAACAAAACACAAATCTTCGGTATCTTTGATACAGCTTCTCATCTATTCAAAAAAGTATCCATAAGAGGCATCACATTCCTTGTCTGGTACACAAAAAATGACAGAAAAGATGTGATTCTTTGAATCCTGCACCACCATCGGTAGCAAAACTCCATTATACCTGCTCCTTAAGAAGGTCCCGTCGACGGCTATGAATTTTCTCAAATGTTGAAAACCTTGAATCCAAGCACCATAGGATACAAAAAAGTACTTGAACCTTATGTTTTCATCAACATGCAACACCATCTTACTTTCGAGATTTATAGACTCAAGCATGTAATGGTAGGCATGGAGGAATGCATACCTGTCCTCATTTGTCCCCCTAACCAAGTCCTTGGCAATCTATATCTTCCAATAACTGACCGTGAAACTCAATTCCATAAGGAGTTGATTGGCCATATCCCTTGTAGAAGGGCCTTTGCCATTGAGGAATCTATTCTTGAAATATTGACCAAGGACCTTTGTCGTGGAGTAAGGATTTTGGCCCGAAATGTGCTTCAAACCACATGTGTGATACTTCTCATAATTATGAATGATGAATCTGTCAGAACTTAAGTACTTCATGGCTCTCAACCACCAGTTACAGTTCGGATTAGAAGATCTGAAGCAAAAGACTTTGCTTGAATTAATCACCTTCATTATTATAAAATCTTTTTTCAAGTAATCAATAAACAAAGAAGTAGATAGTTCGTCCCTATCCTTGATGACATTCCCTTGTAAAATCCGAACTCGTCGTCTTGAAAATAGGCAAACTGTGTTAATTGAGAAGAACTGCCCACTGTATTGCTCGCAGCAATAGGCGTAGGTGTTTGATCATCATTTGGAATATTCATGTCCGGATCATCCAACTTATCATCTAAGATGACTTGTTGTTGTTCTTCTTTCACATTCAGGTTCTCATTCTCTCTCGGTTTTCAACCACGTACACCTTTAACACCGGCCTGGCTAAATCACTAAGATAAGCATGCAACCAAACATAATTAGTTATCTTTAAAGGTAGTACCCTCTGATTTTCAAAGAAGCTGTGAATGTTGCTGATGACAAGTTCTTCCGATTGACAATTCAGTCCACAATAACTGATGCTTAAGTTCACAAATCATCATACGAAACATCACTTTGGACTGTCATAGCTATTGTCTCTAGCATTTCACCCTCCTTCCAACGCCATACATATCGATTGCTCTTCTCGATCCATTAAATAAGACAATCCACCCCTATTGTTATTGATCCCTCCATTAGGGGTACCTAAATAAAATCATTTGTTAAAAAAAGTTAATAATGATATCATAATAAAATTAATAGTGATTTCATAGTGTTGTAACATGAACCCAATAGATATGAAATGACACACCCCAAAAATCAGGCTGTTTTGTATGGGCACCTCAAGCGCACATGAGCCAAAAGTTGCCCCGATAACCTAACCTAAACATCATCACAACAACCACAAGGGTCGGGTGAATCTCGACATCATAATAAGGTAGTGGAAATATAAGGCCAATAGTCAATACTTAGAAAATATCCAACATTTCATTAACATCCGCAATCTAGCCAATATACCCAAGTCCACAATAATCCACAAAAGCCTCTACAAAACTGAAGTCAATAATATGTTGGCACATGCCCCCGATAATAGCCAAGTACTAAATCTATACAAGTGTAAGACATAAAATAATGTGACTATGAAAGGTAGGTCTTCTGGAGTATGGAAGCTCACCACTTCAAGTTCAATGCCCGAACCGCTCAAACGCCTGATCACTTCATAGAAAAAGAAGAAGATGCTTTGATCCCTATGTCGTGTGGGGACATAGCATCTGGAGACGGTTAGTGGTTGGAGCTCTAGCATGTAACCCAAGGATAAGAATAAAATAACATATTTGTTCTATACAATTCAAATCATCATATACAAGCATATCTACACAAGTATAGGCATATATAAAGACACATGTACATATAGTTGCCAAACCATGGAACAAGTTATAACATGCATTCTCAAATCATTCATTCATGAGTCATGGAATGAAAAATTTTTCATCTTCCACATAACTAATTTTATAACCATGAGCTTCTTCGTTACCTTAGTCAATGGGGATCTAAATCCTAAACCATCTCAACCAACACAACCAATTTAACCAATTAACTGATTTATCCAAGTCAATAAATTCATTCGGCAAGGGACTAAAACCACTAGTCAACTCATTGGACTAGGGAATCAAACCACTAGTCATTTTATTAGACGAGGTATTTTAACCTTAAGAGATCTCTTTAAGCGAGGGACTCGAACCACAAGCCATTTCATTGGACTAGGTACTAAAACCACTAGTTATTTTATTGGGAGAGAGACTCGAACCACTAGTCATTTCATTGGGCGAGATACTCGAACCACAATCCATTGCATTGGACTAGGGACTCTAACCATTAGTCATTTCATTGCCCTTTTTTGTCAGCATTTGAACTCTTGATCCATTAATTCATACATTAACATCCATACAATTCATTTAAACGTTTAAGTGCTTGAAACACTTACCCATATCAACACTATACACGACCACATGGTCTTCATGGGAGACTTTACTACTCAACCATAACAATGGGTCAATGACATAACTCAATTTGTCATACAATTCAAGCAGCGATCATCAAGACCTTTACTAACTCAGTCAATCTTCATTAGCATTTTCATACCACACTTTAGTTCCTCACACAATTTCAAGTTTAAAATTAGGAAATTGAACCCCTTTTCTTAGCCATCAAACCAACATGGTCATAATTTGACTAATTACATGGCTAGCAACATCAACATAATACCAATTATCAACCATTTATACTTATAGGGTCATCACCCCATTTTAAGCCATAAGCTAATCCACTAAATGATTAACAAGGTTCTTATCAACCATTTACCAAGCATTCACAATCTTTATATTATTATCATAACTTATTCATGTTTACTAGACCAATTCTATCGATACACATTTGACCTCCATGGAACCATTTAACCACTAGTCACTTCAATAGACTAAATGCCTTGAATCAATTCAATTTACGGTCATCAAGACCAACATACTATTCAAATTTTATTAGCAAGCTTTCACCACATTCGCACCATATTAAGGCTCAACAGATAAATCAAGTTCATTTTTATATTTAGAGGCTTCGACCTCCTTATTAGTCATTAAGTCAACGAAGTCATTCAATTATACAATACATGGCTCACAATACCTTTACGATATCATTTATCAATAATTCATGCTCATTGGGACATTACCCTAGTTCAAAACATCACCAGCATGTGACTAGACAATTCACTTAGACATTTTCACTAACACGTTATGTGTATACCTTTAAAAAGGCTATTTTTATGGTAGAAATCATCAAAATTAGGGTTACTCAATACCCTCATGTTAAACCCCATACAACAAGCACCCACATAGGTAAATTATCATTAATAACATGCATAAACACAAGTCTAAGCAAGAATTAGCATTATTCATCATTAGACAACAAAACCCTTTTCATTTGATTTAAAAACCACCATGTAAACTTACTAATCCAAGTGTGACATACATGGGTTTAGAGTTATTTAACAAGGAGAAGAGTTACATGCCTTAAAAAAAAGTGATTCACTAAGAACAAAAAGTGATTCACTAAGAACTTGACTCATCTTTATCTTTTAGATGAGCTCCCTCCTAACCCTAGCCTCCAATCTTGTTCCAAGAACTTTGAGAGTGTTTGAGAGAGAGTTTAGGATGTTAGATCCACTCAAAGCATGCTTAAGGAGGTCATATACACTTATATAGTGAGAGGGATTTGGTTTTAGGGTGTAGGAAATGACCATAAGGCCCATAGTTAAAAGCTAAAAATTGGACCTATCCAGGGGTATGACTCACCATACGACTCATTAAGGGAATCATACCCTAGGGTACGAGTGGTTTCCTGACTCGTACCCTAGGCTTCTCCTAGGTTTCACACACTGTTAAGGATATGCGTATAGACCCTTGAGTCGTATCCAAAGGGTACGACTCAACCCCTAACTCGTAACACCAATTGTATACAAAATATTCCACTCAAATTAAGAGTTCTCTCCATATGTTCATGCCGGGTACGACTCATATAGTTAGGGTAAAATTGAGGGGAGGGCAACTCGTATAAGGGATAGTATACTATCATTCCTAAGATTCTTAAGGTAATAAAGGGGAAGGGGAGGTTGGATACGACCCTTATCCAAAGGGTACGATTGGCTTGTCTAATGTCCAATCATATCTTGGTCATCTTGGTCAAAACCAAAAACTTTTGCAAAGCCAAGATCTTGGGTGTTTCATTCTCCCCCACTTAGGATCATTCATCGTCAAATGACAGGTAAGGAAAGAATAAACACAAGTTAACATATTAGCACACATTAAAATAACCTTCAAAAAAATTTGGACAAAGCACATAGCGAGGATACGTCACCAGACATATCATGATTATCATCAATCCACCATTTAATTTTATTAATCCTTGGGATTCAAACCCACTATTTATTGCATCCACTTGGCCCCCTCAAAGTTTAGGGACTCGAAACCATTATCAACCCAAGATATAAGTCAAATTAAGAAGATCAACACATACTTCAATCACGAGTTCCTGGGACAGAAGACAAATGTAGATACTTGGACTTCATGTCCTTTTTCGCCTCCCAAGTAGCTTTTTCAGACTATTGGTTCCCTCATAGATTCTTTACCAAAGCCACTTTTATCGTTTCCAATCGCTGAACTTATCGATCCAAGATCCTCATCGAGATCTCCTCATAGGACAGAGAGTCAGAAATATCAACATCCCTTAAGGGGACAACCGACGAAGGATCACCCACATATTTCTACAACATAGAGACATGGAAAAACTCGGGAGAAATGAGGTTCAACCTAGAAGGCAACTCCAATTCATAGGCAACATTGCCAACCCCTTTCAAGACCGAATAGGGACTAACATAATGGGAACTACGCTCTAGTTTTTCACCAAATCGTATCACTCTTTTCATGGGGGACACCTTAAAGAATATCCAATTACCAACACTAAACTCTAAACTTCTACGCCAAATGTCCGCATAGGATTTTTGGTGACTTTGAGCGGTTTTCAACCTTTTCCAAGAATGGTCAAGTAGACTGGGGTCAAACAACTTACCCTTACCAACTTTATACCATAAAATGGGAGAAGGACATCTTCTACCATACAATGCCATATAAAAATGCCCTAGAATCTCCCCTAGCCCTAGAATCTCCCCTACTTAGGGACTTCTACATTTTCCACTTTAAAACATTCCTATGATTCCCAAGACACTATCTAACACAAGATGGGTTATGGAGGAACTAAAGCACAAGAACCACTTATGCCATTCAAGGCAAAACCCTTCACAGAGACATGACACAATAGGTATGAAATGCTCTATAGTAACCACCTAGGTCATAAATGAGACCCATCCCAACACAACATACCAAAGAAGGAGTCCTTAGGTCTGGACACCAAAAGATACACCATCGCATACCTTTTGGGGATCTACCATGATTCCTCTGCTAGAGACAGATAATAGGGCCAAGAAAAGCTATGGATTTCTACCAAAACTCACAGTTGGAGAACTTGGCATACAAATAATGATCCTTTAAAGTTTGCAACACGACACAGAGGTGATCAACATGATCCACCTCACTCCTAGAATAGACTAAGATGTCATCAATGATGACATTGACAAACATATCCAAGAATGGAGGGAAGACCCTATTCATCAAGTCCATGAATACTGCCGAGGCATTGGTTAACCCAAAAAACATAAAAAGAAATGCATAATGACCATATCGGGTTCTAAAGGAAGTCTTAGGGATATCTGTATCCCTAACCTTAGGATGATGATACCTTTACCTAAGATCAATCATATAGAAACACTTCGCACCCTAAAGTTAATCAAACAAATCATCGGTTCTAAGGTGAGGACATTTATTCTTTACGGTCATTATGTTCCACTAACAATAATCAATGTACATATGAAGGGAACAATCCCTTTTGCGCACAAATAACGCGGGATCACCCCCACGAAGACACACTAGGATGGATGAAACCTTTATCTAAGAGGTCTTTTAATTTCTCCCTTAGCTCTTTTAGCTTCGCCGGAGCCATCCTATAAGGAGGGGTAGAAATCGGATGAGTGTTCGGAACAAGATCAATCCCAAAATAAGTTTCCCTATTATGAGGAACACTAGGAAGATCATCGGGAAATTCATTAACCATGAGAATGGATTTTAGAGAAGGCTCTTTCTAGGTAGAATCCTTAACTAGGACCAAATGATACAAACACCCCTTTGAGATTAACTTTGGGGCTTTAAGATAAGAAATGAATCTTCCTTTAGGAACTAAAGAACCATCTTCCCATACAAAGATTGACTCATTAGGGAATTAGAATATGACCCTACGAGTCTGATAATATAAGGAAACATAGCAAGAGTGACACTAAGCCAACCCCCAAAATGACACAAAAATCAATCATATCCAACTCTATTAAGTCTACAAGAGTCTTACTACCATTAAAAGATAGCACATACCCCTATAGACCCTCTTATAAACCACAGAGACTCCTATTAGGGTAAAAACATAAAAAAATTGATAGACTCTCGGGACCAAAATTAAGGTGTATAGTCAGATTCGGGATCACATAAGAAAAAGTAGAACCTGGTTCAAGCAAATAATACAAATCATAAGAGAAAAGTTTCAACATACCCTCATTAGCATTACAATATGCCTTAGGCTCTCGAGGGATAGCCAGAGCATTAAGACGGTTCCAACCAATGTCAGAGCTAGAAGCGGCACCCCTGGGTGCAAGAGCTAAAGAAATGGTAACTGATATCCTTTTATTTTCCCAAGCAGCAGCCACTATAGGACATTCCCATTGTATGTGACTCAATCGGCCATACTTAAATCATTGGCTCTTTTCTTTCCTAAAATAACCACGGTGTGTACAAAACTAATAAAGAGGATAGGTGAATGAGGATTGGGCCCATCGACCTGATAATGCTCACCTTGTACCCCATGAGTGTTATCAATATGATGACTCACACCTTTAAATGGGTTTGTGTAGGGAGCACTAGCCACGGAGAGAAAACTAGGTCCTGGCCAATACTTCCTCCTAGACCTCTTTCCACCACCCTGAGCCAATTGAGCAAAGAAGCGATAAAACGTAGCATTTTGAGGTGGCTGAAGGATAGTGCCAACTCCAATAGTGGGGTTAGTAAGAAAAGCTGGAACCCCACGAGGATAGTCAGATGACACGACCCTTGACCGGGTCTGAATCCCAGAAGTTTGATGAACTTTGTCCATATTACCCCCAGTTGGGATAGAAGAGCTTACATAAATGTTAGATCTTCTTGGATACATGATCTGAAAGATGACCAAGAAGAAATCAGAGGAATCCAAGACCTTAGACTATATATATCTTGAGATTAAAACACAAGAAAGGAAAACATTCCTAAATATCTCATAGCCTTTCTCTTATAAGTGTGGCGCGCTACACACCTATAAAAGAGACTTTACTTGACACGACTTTATGGACTCCCAACTGACCATGAACCTAGGCTCTGATACAATCTTGACACGCCTAAAAAATTAGGCAATATCGTATGGGCACCTCAAGACAACATGAGTCGGAGGTCGCTCTGATAATCCAACCTAAACATCATCACAACAACCACAAGGGTCGGGTGAATCCTAAAATTATAATAAGGTAGCAGAAATATAAGGACAATAGTCAATACTTAGAAAATATCTAACATTTCATTAACGTCCATAATCTAGATAATACACCCAAGACCACAGTCATCCACAAAAGCCTCTACCAAATCGAAGTCAATAATATGTCGGGACATGCCCCTGATAATGTCCAAGTACTAAATCTATACAAGTCTAAGACATAGAATAACGTGACTATGAAAGGTAGGTATTTCGAATTATGAAAGCTCACTATTTCAAGGTCGATGCCCGAATCGCTCAAATGCTGATCACTTTATAGAAAAAGAAGATAATGCTCCGGCCCCTATGCCACGTGGAGACATAGCATTCGGAGACGGTTAGTGGTTGTAGCGCTAACATGTATCCCAAGGATAAGGAAAAAATATCACATTTGTTCAATACAAGTCAAATCATTATATACAATCATATGATACATGTACATATAGTTACACAACATGCCAAACCATGGAACAAGTTGTAACATATATTCTCAAATCATTTATTCATGAGTCATGGAGTGAAGAACTTTTAATCTGATATATTCCTAATTTTATAACCTTGAGCTTCTTCGTTACCTTAGTCAATAGGGATCCGAACCCAAAACAACACAACCAATTTAACCAAGTCAACCAATTAACCGATTTAACTAATTCAATCAATTCATTAGGGAATAGACTCAAACCAGAAGCCATTTCATAGGACTAGAGACTCAAACCACTAGTCAACTAATTAGATTAACGACTCAAACCACTTGTCATTTCATTATACAAGGTATTTTAACCTAAAGATATCTCTTTAGGTGAAGGACTCAAACGACAAGCTATTTCATTAGACTAGGGACTCAAACCACTAGTCATTTTACAGGGTGAGGGACTTGCACAAGCCATTTTATTGGACTAGGGGATTGAACCATTAGTCATTTTATTGGGCGAGAGACTTAAACTACAAGCCATTTTATTGGTCTAGGGACTCAAACCACTAGTCATTTTATTGCCATTTTTAGTTGACATTTGAACTCTTCATCCATTAGTTCATACATTAACATCCATACAATTTATTTCAATGTTTAAAGATTTAAATAACTTACCTATATTAACACTATACACACCACATAGTCTTCATGGGAGCCTTCACCGCTCAACTATAACAATGGGTCAATGCCCTAACTCAATTCATCATACAATTCAAGCGGCGGTCATCAAGACCTTACTAACTTATTCAATCTTCATTAGCATTTCCATACTATACTTTAGTTCCTCACACAATTTTAAGTTCAAACTTAGGGAATTAAACCCTATTTTCTTAGCTATCAAACCAACATGGTCATAATTTAACTAATCACATGGCTAGCAATATCAACACAATACCAATTATCAACCATTTATACTTATAAGGCCATCACCCTATTTTAAGCCATAAGCTAATCCATTAAATGATGAAAAAGGTTCTTATCAATAATTTACCAAACATTCACAATCATTAATGTTCACTAGACCAATTCCATAGATACACATTTGACCTCCACGGAACCATTTAACCACTAGTCAATTCAATAGACTAAATGCCTTGAATCAATTCAATTTACGATCGTCAAGACCCATATAACTATTAATATTTCATTAGAAAGCTTGCACCACATTCTCACCACATCTAGGCTCAACACACAAATCAAGTTCTTTTTTATATTTTGAGGCTTCTACTCCCTTATTAGTCATTATCTCAATGAAGTCATTCAATTATACAATACATGTCTCACAATACCTTTAAAATTTTATTTATTAATCATTCATTCTCATTGGGCCATTGCCCTAGTTCAAAACATCACCAATATGTGACTAGATAATTCACTTAGACATTTTCATAAACACCTTATGTGCATACCTATAACAAGGCTATTTTCATGGTAGAAATCATCAAAATTAGGGTTAATCAAGACCCTCATGTTAAACAACATACAACAAGCACCCACATATATAAATCATCATTAATAATATGCATAAACACAAGTCTAAGCAAGAATTGCATTATTCATTATTAGGCAACAAAATCCTTTTCATTTGATTTAAAAACCACCATGTACACTTATTAATCCAAGTGTTACATACATAGGATTAAAGTTATTTAACAAAGGGAAGAGTTAAATGCCTTAAACAAGGTGATTCACTAAGAACTTGACTCTTCTTTATCTTCTAGATGAGTACCCTCTTAACCCTAGCCTCCAATCTTATTCCAAGAACTTTGAGAGTGTTTGAGAGAGAGTTTAGGATGTTAGATCCACACAAAGTATGGTCAAAAAGGCTATATACACTTATATAGTGAGAGGATTTAGGGTTTAGGGTGTAGGAAATGACCACAAGGCCCTTGGTTAAAAGCTCAAAACTGGACTCGTCTAGAGGTATGACTCACCATACGACTCATTAAGGGAATTATACCCTAGGGTATGAGTGGTACCCTAGGTCATACCCTAGGCTTCTCTTAGGTCTTATATACTGTTAAGGGTATGAGTGTAGACCCTTGAGTTGTATCCAAAGGGTACCACTCAACCCCTAACTCATATACACCAACTGTATACAAAATAGTCCACTCAAGTTGAGAGTTCACTCCATATGATCATGTTGGATATGACTTGTATAGTTAGGGTACGATCCAGGGGAGGGCCCCTCTTATAGGGGAAAATTTACTATCCTTCCTAGTCATCTTAAGGTAAGATAGGGGAAGGGGTGGTTAGATACAATCCTTATCGAAAGGGTATGATTGACTTGTCCAATCGTATCTTGGTCATTTTGCTCAAAACTAAATATTTTTGCAAGGCCAAGATCTTGGGTGTTTTATGTAATATGTTGTAATAGGTGAAAAATATGTGGCAACAAGTAAGTTATTAGTTGCAATAGATTAATTACCTATTGGGATTCATGTTACACTCCTAAAGCTAATTTTAACAGATGAGTCATCTGTTGTAACGGGCGAATCATCTGTTGCAACAAACTATACATATGTTGTAAAAATGAAATGCCTATTGGTATATATGTTATAGTACTAAAAACCCTTTGAAGATGATTCTAAAAGAGGAGTAACATGTTTCAATAGATAATTAACCTACTGTGACAGATGACTTATGTATTGCTATAGATGACACATCTGTTGGAATCGAGTTCAGGTTTTGTTGCAACAGATAACTAGTCTGTAGCAATAAAGTGGTCATATATAGCAATAGATGACCCATATGTTCTATTCATGTTACCGAACTATAGAAACCATAAGCATGAATCCAATATATGAGTCTTTCATTGCTACAGATGGCTCATCTATCGTAACAGATGAGTGGTCTGTATAAACAAATGGTTCTTATATTGTATTCATGTTTTCGTGCTATCTATTGTTGAAAAAATATCTCAATAACAGTTACCCAGATGAAAAATTTAACCAAAAATCATATTTTGACTTACCAAAGACTCGTATGAAGTAATGCCAAAGTGAAAAGTGATGTAGGAAACAAAGTTTGACCTAAGAAATTGGTTAAGGAGCAGCAATAGCAGTAACAACAACAACAATAACAATGGCAAACAAGAAGAATATGAAGATGATAATGAAGTAGAAGATGATGATAATAAAGTAGAAGATGATGAATAAAGCAGCAACAATAATGAACAATAAAAATTACTAAGAGAGAGAAAACAACAATGGATGAGAAGAGAGAGAAAAGTGCATTTTTCCCTCTGTTTCCTGTTAAATTAGGTTTACATTTGGATCAAACTATAAATTTAAAAATTTGTGGGATGATAATGCTCAAATTACACTTCTGAATGGGTGTAAGCGATCGTTGTTAATACAATAACCCAACTTAGGTTGGGGTCGAATCCATAAGGAGTGAAAGCATGGAATTTAAAACTCAACAGTGTTGATATTCTACTAAACGATGACCCGTAATGTGAATAAAACAAACATAAATGTAAAATAGGGAAATTAGTTTGAATGTGTTTATAGTGACAATTACTTTAATTTTAGAGCACTATCTTGATGTTGAAAAATGCTAAGAGTGAGTTCAAATGAGAATAGGTATTGGGGTTATGCAATTCTAGGGGTGGGTTCATGCATGAGTGCTTGACAATTTATCTAACTTTTAGCTAAAAGTCATGGGTAGGCTAGATGTCAATGTATTGATGTCAATCTTTTAACTACAACACCGAAGTTCACAAATGGGTTCTTTCGAACACCTCACAAGTGTGATAATTTTCCACATCTGTTGCCTCAATTGACATCCTTATGTCTAAGAGATGCCATTAAATGAAATGAATCAAGTTATAGGTTGAATTTATTCCTCACCATGTCCCCTCTTTCAAGAATGACATGGGTTTTGCAACACCCAACTCTTAGTTAAATCATGGAATAAATGCAACACCCATCACAAATAACTAATTAGGAAAATAATTAAACAATACCTATGCACTACCACAACCTAAGCAAGCATAGCTCCAAGATTTAGAATTAACTACTCAAAGATTAAAGAAAAAGGTAAAAATATACCAAAGTTATCATTGACTTCATCCATAAGAAATAAAGAGAATGTACTTCCAAATTTGGAGTTTCAATAAATCTTCAATAGAAAATCACCAATTCTTCTTTGGAAATCACTCACATATATTTTCTGCTCAAGACTAGTACAATATTCTTCTAGGATAAAAAGATAGAAGCTAAGATGAAAAGAGAGATGCTAAGATGAAAAATGAAAGCATAGTCTTGGAAAATGAGCTAGAAACCCTTTTTTAAGACTCATTTGCACATCTGACAAAATCACAAAATTACCACCTTTCCCTTGATCTGCTTGAGCGGATCCAAAGTGGATAGAGAGCAGGTCGAGAGCAGATGGAAAGCAGCTCCAAAGCAGATGCAAAAAGGATGTAAAGCGGATGTCTCTTTTTCTTCACATTTATCTCTTATTGACTTGAATTACTTGCTCATCTTCCCTTTTTAACTTTTACCTACACAAATGAGCATTAAGTAAGATAGTACTATTAAATCAACAGAAAATCATGATAATTTAGGCCTAAAAGGTGCTAGCAAGTTGTCAAATTAATGACTTATCAACCCCCCAAATTTAAACTATTGCTTCCTCAAGAGACTAAGAATAATACAATAAGATAGGGTATTTAACTCAAAAATCACCAAAAAGAAGGCTATACTAAAAGAATAAGCTAACAAAACTCTACAAACACTTCCCAAATATGTCATGGCAACAAGCAAACCAAAATTTTTCAATAAGCACATATTTATGTAGCAAGGATGCAAGTTTGTATCAAATTAACTTTCCAAATCACAAAGCATCTTTACATAAGACACAAAATATTTAAAGATTGTATAAATCTTCGCAATGCAACTTACTTCAATCATTTACCCAAACCGATAGTAAAACTTCACCCTCTAGTCAAAACTACCAATGCCACTCACATGTAAGAGTTAGCTCCACACACCAAAGATATTTCACTTTATAAAGGAGCTCAAATAAAGAAATAATTTATACTCATTCTTACAAGGAAATTCAAGTACATTGAATAGAACCATAGGCTTGCCCTTTGTGTTATTCGCCACTAATGTAGACTTAGTTTGGAATCACCAAGGTCTTATGGGTCAAGATGTAAGTTTAAGGTGCGGCAAGGAATATCTATGGATCAAGTGACTAAAAGGCCTCCTTCAATGCAATCGCTCAATCCTTTCTACCCCCAAAAATTTTCAAACTACCCACCTTATTCTTCTTCAAATCAGTTTCTGTATTTTCCTAACTTTTTATTTTACATTTACCAAATAATTCAAAGCCACCTTTTTCTTTCTTCACTTCTTTGACTTTTTAAAGTTCTATGGGCTAGGCTATTCAACTTTATCATCAAGCACATTTCTTGTCTTTCAATCACAAGTGTTGACAACCTCATATACACCTTTCTTGTCTTTTCTTTGATCATCTTCTCCCAAATACACAACCCTCCAAAGTTAGGCTTTTGCCTATAATTCATTGTTTAGAATCATGCAACGCATCAAAGGAGGTTAAGTGACAAAAGAGAATTTTTCAAAAGATTGTAGGTGTTTTAGCATGGTTATCATTACAATAAAAAAGAAAGATAGGCAAAAAGGCTCAAATAGGTTAACTAGGGAACAATGTTAAGGTGGTAATTTGGCTATGTGACCGGTCAAAAAGGGCCTCGATCATCCTTCAAACCAAGCTTGTCTAGAATTTTGCTTTGAATACGCTCAGGGCAAGTTCTAGACTACACATATGTACAAAAATTATTCAAAACTCTCACTACACATGGAATCGTACTCATAGGGAAAAAAGTTAGTCTCCTAACCAATTTGAGCTTCATAAGTTACTCTAAGTCAAAGACTCATCCTAGTAAAGAGAGAGCCAAAAATTGAGTTTAATGGTCTTATTCAAACGAAAACTCAAAAACATCCTTGATCTTTTTTTCAAAAATAAAACTATATTTTTGATTTTTTTTCCTCTCAAAATCATTTCATTTCTTGCCAATGACATTTTGAAAGTATTTTTGAACTTTTGCTTCTTCCTAGTTAACCGAAATGACTAGATACCTCACCTAAGGATGTCTCCTCATCATCCCTCATGGGTGAATTATCACTTGGTTCGACAAAGAAACTAAAATAAAATAAAAATAAAAGATCAAAAGAAAGAGAAAATAAAATCTTGCTCCTTAGGAAAGAACCTAGTTTCGAAGGAAACCCGTGGAGTTTATTAGACATGTATATACAAAAGGTGATAAGAGAAATGCACATAATCAGATACCACATTTATATTAAGTGCATGACACAAATTCTACAACAAAAAGGCAATATTTGACATCATTATCAAAATGCCCAACAAGGGCCTATCCAAAGTAATGTCAATAATATTAAAAAGTAAAACAAGCCCCACAAGATCTAATGTAATTAAACATGACAAAATGTAACATGTACACACAAACATTAAAGTGATAACATAGAGTATGCCCCCATAATTTGTCTAAGCAAATACCATAAAGTAAAACAGTAGGTACCGACCATCAAATGAATCATAAAAATGCCCCACCCCTCACTAAAGATATTGCATTGTCCCTAATTCAAAAGTAAAAGAGAGTTGAGGAGGGCAAAGACTCCCTGTGGTGCACTAGGTGCTTGGATCCTTATCGGTGAATAATCGCACTATCTCAATAGGAACCTCGTCAGACTGGGGTCCTCTTATCGAGTCTGCTATGAAGGGTGACTCATCATCATGTAGAGTGCTAGAACTATCCCCAACCATTCGTGCATGACCCTCATCCCTGGATAATTACAAGGCGAGCTCAACCTGTCGAGCCTCAAGTAGCCCCTCTATAAGATCAACCTTGGCCTCATCATTAATGTCATCATGACCCTCTCCAAAAAAATGATCAAATAGAAGCACTGGGCTAGAAGTCTCCAGTGGAAAAGCAATCTCTACCTTATCAAGACCAAACGAGGGTTGTTCAAAGTAAAACTCCACTCGTAAACTATCAAGTTTCGCCCTTACAGATGCTACCCCCTCACAATATCCCCTCGCTTCAAGCATGGTCACTCTCTACCCTAAATTTGCTATGTGGGCACGTAGAGGTTCTATAATATCTTAAATAAACTGGGAATGTCCGCCACCAATCGGTAGAAGTAGCATTATTTCCCAAAGTCATGGAAGCAACCTTGGCAAACGTCACCATAGAAGACCGTGCTAATTATGTGGGCCGAGGTGGTGGTGCGGTGCTTGATGATGGAGAAGTATCAGTGGAATCATTATAAGTCTCAGCATCAAGTGTAGAATCCAGAGGGATCTCCATTCCCTCTGAGCTCGGCAACCCTTCCGCACCCGAATATACCAAAACCAAAGTTTTTCTCTTTATGCCCATAGATTATCCTCATCCTTACAATATGTGATGTCAATGATTTTGGTCTATCTATAAATCTTAGATAGTAGAGGGACTTTGAACTTAAGTCAAAGCATAGATATGAGTGCTGAAAAGGGAAATAAAGTGCTCGGTTTCTTTGACCTTAACTCCATCATCTCCGCTATCAACTCTCCCGGATTGATAGCAATTTCATCCATGATTCATCTAACAATAAGAGCCTTATAAATAGTGATATCTTGGTTATTTCTTGAGAGGAGTAGATGGTTACCCATAAATCTAAGCCAATGTTTCGCTTAAATCAAAAGATCTCTCCTCTTGATTTGACCTTCACTATTAAACCATGGAGAAAGGACCTTAGCAATCACTCTAGCAAGCCATGGAAAATTTTGACGTCTTCCAAATATCATCTTCTGTCACTTCACCGTAGAATATAAGTCATAAGATAATAGAGCTTATTGATCTCTGAGGCTGTGCAAGGGACTTCCACTCCTCGAACTAATGCACTCTCGAGACACAATTGTTCAATAATTGACATTTTATATTTTTATTTATTGTGCCAAACACCGTAGGAAGCATAGAATTACTGAACAATCTCTGAGAAATAGCATAGTGGGTGAGAAGAGGGTGTCATATCTGTGAAGAGTTCCCAAACCCGTTCTTTAACCTCGATAATGATTTTGGGGAAATGGGTGTCAACTCCCTTCATGCTAAAGACCTTCTCGGGATTGAAGCCCCATGTAGTTACCCAATTATTATATAACTCTTTCATAGCTTCCACACTAAACCAAATTTGATCGGTTTCCTTTCCAACCTCTCTTGGACGATCAATGGTAGCTTGGACATCTGGGACTTTCATAATACATTTAGAGATCGGTTCTTTTGCCCTTGTGGAAGTAGATTTTACTTTGCCTTTATCTGGGGCATTACCCTTTCTAGCTTCTCATGGCAAGGGCTTTCTTGGAGACATACCTATGAGAAAGAAGCAAAACAAAATCAAAACAAAAGAGAAAAGGTAAAATATGTTTTTGGAATTTTGTATGTTAAGAAAGAAAATTAAAACTAAGAAAAGAAAACTTTTGTTTTATAGATGCAGGGTAACTTCATCATTAGAGAGCCCATGGGATTTATTCATTACAACACTTAATCATTTGGGCTCTAAATTATCTCACATTCTTCACATTTCACAAAACTAGTTTATATCACATCCAAGACCTCCAATGGAAACAAGAATGACCAATACCCTTAAGAATGATGTCATCCAATCTATCATGGGAAAGGAAAGCATTCATGTCTCCCGGTTAGACATAGTGACCAACAAGAACCATGGATGCCATATTTCTCAAGAAACTCCCTCAACCAATGACTACGAATTATTCTATTTTTAGGATCAATTGGACTCAAGGTATGCATACAAAATTACCATATTATGCCCTAAGGAAAATTACATTGACCATTTCAAGCACACAAGACATTCCTCCCTTATTGTCATTTCAACAAACACATGGTGGGTATGCTAACTAAGAACTTATAAAAAGAGAATAGAAGCACAAGAGAGCAAGCTCATTTCACCAAATCATCTCCAAATACATTCAAGGTGCTCATATTATCCTACTTGAGCCACCAACCTCACAAATAAATAAGAAATATTTGATGGGCATTTTATCAAACACATGGTGCACTCATTTTATTTAAGAGAGTATCATTATTCAAACAAGTGAAACAAGGAACCAATGACAACATAAGGACCCCAACAAGTAAAAATCATCCTAATAAACTCACATAAACCATATTTAAGTGATCAATCATCATGAGGTATGAAGCACAATGTCTATTTTTAAGAGAATTTAAAAGTGAAACTATGAAAGAGCATACCTTTTAATGTAAGAGAGGGGAAAAATTAAAGCACAAGTCCAAAAGAATTGTCTTAATTCTTGTTAGCTCAACTGTTGTTAAAGGAAGTAAGAATGTTGAGTGTGAGATAAAAAAACCGTTGGAATGGAGTTTTAATGAGAAAAATTTAAGTTTGGACTGATTTTGGCGCTTTTTAAGTGTTTAAAGAGATTTTGGGTTGACTGGGTCGGGTCAGCCCAACAAGATCTGACCCGTGTTGAAATATCACAGCATTTAAAATTCAACCTGTGTCTCATCTGCTTTACACCTATGGCTGGACTGCTTAAGAAGTTCCAACGCATATTGGGATAGAATACAATGCCTTTACCTATGTCCAACATGAGACTGACCTGCTTCTGGACTGTTACAAATGTCCAGCACAGGTCCAAGCAGTTTACCTTCAGTTTTATTACCTGGGATCGAGCCTTCTCCATTCCAAATATGCCTAGCCTGTATCTGGACTCCTGAAGCAAGTCCAAAACAGGTCCAGGAAGTTTACTCCAGTGAAACCATCCTGCTATGCGTTCCCAGATGCCTTGTAGCTACGGTTGGCCTGCTCAAGCAGGTTGTTCCAGTTTGGTGCATGTTTTTTTGAACAAATTTCTTGGATCGGGCCTCACTTTAGAGCCTCTGAGCCTACCTTCTTGCTTCCTAATTTTATGATATTACCTACATCAATCAAAACTAAGCTAAAATTAGTATATAAATTTTAGGTTGCCTTCCAAGAAGCATTGTAGTTATAGTCGTAGGACATCACTTGATCATCATTTTGGATCTTTGAAGCGAAATGACTCAACCTTAGATGCTTTGTGTCCACTCATATAGTAGTGCTTCATTCTTTTCCCATTCACCATAAATTTCTACTTCTCATGATCTTCCAACTCAATAGCTCCACTTAGGTAAACATTTGAGATCACGAAATGGCCTGACCACTTCGATCTAAGCTTCCCTATAAAGAATTTTAATCTTAAATTGAAGAGGATGACATTATCACCCATATGAAACTCCCGTGTTAAGATCTTGGAATCATGCCACCTCTTCATCTTCTCTTTGTACAACACGGAGCTTTCATATGCCTTGAGCCAAAATTCTTCCAACTCATGATGTTGATTTACCCTAAATTTTGAAGCGTCCTCCCAATCCATATTCAACTTTCTCAAAGCCCATAAAGCCTTATGTTCTAACTCAAGGGGTAAGTGACAAGCCTTCCCAAATACCAATTAGTAGGGGGACATACCAATAGGAGTTTTATAGGTCGTTCTATATGCCCAAAGAGCATCATCGAGTTGTCTTGCCCTATTCGTACAACCAATAATCATGGTTTTCTCAAGGATGGACTTGATTTCACGGGTCAAAACTTTAACTTGGCCACTAGTTTGGGGATAATAAGTAATAGCAACCTTATGTTTCGCCCCCATACTTCTCAAGCAAATCACTGAAGACCTAATTACAAAAATGAGAGCCTCCATCATTAATACTTGCCCTTGGAGTACCAAACCTTGTAAAACTGTACCTTTTTAAGAAAAAAGTGACCCTTTTGCTTTCGTTGTTCTGTAAAGCAATATCCTCCACACACTTCAAGACATAATTGATGGCTATCAAGATATATTTATTACCATATAAGCTTACAAAGGGACCCATGAATTTGATCCCCCGCACATCAAATATTTCAACCTCGAGATTGGGGTTAAAAGGCATCTCATGCCTCTTCAAAACACCACCTTGCATTTGGCATTGAGGGCATGTTTTGACCAACAAATTATAATGCCCCAGAAATGGGTCCCGAGACGTCACACGATGCTTAGGGTTATAAGTGACCCCAAGCTAACCCTTCTACTAGTATAACTTATAACCAACTGAATAAAAAGTATAAATCTGTACAAATTAGCGAAAAACAACTCTTTTCTGAATCTGATCAATACAAAACTGAATTTACAAGATTACAACTCTACTTTACAAATCAAAACTGAAACTGAATATATCAACTTCTACTGACTGTCTATGAAGCCTCTACTAGTACTGACTTTAGATAGCCGGGTCATGACTCCCAACTATCCCAACTCAATACGACTGAAATAGGAAAATAAAGAACTGCTCAAACTGTCTATCTGGCTTAAACCCTTGAATCAAAATGATTCATCACCTGCTGACTGGAAGCTGTGAGCTGACTGAATCTGAATGTGCATACTAAATCTTATACCTACATTATGAGACAATGTAGCACATAGACGTATATGTGGATCAGCTGTTTGGGAATATACTGAGTATATGGGGGTGTATGCAATTAAATAATCAATATCATAAATCCTTATAGAAAACATGCATGCTAGTATAGATGACTCACATAGGTTAAATTAAAACCATCATAATCATGAATAAGAAAATAGGTAATGTAAATAGCCTGAGTCATTGCACTTCATTCTAAATCTGCATTCTTTCTTTATTCTCAAACTTGTAAGATAGATAAGGTATTAAAACAACATCTTTCAGAGCATACACTTTAATCTCATGAAAACTAGTAACTTCTTTGGAAACTTAAAGATTTTGACACTTGAGAGCCTTGAAAATCTTGGACTCATAGCTTTCAAAATACATATACTTGTATCTTAGATAGAGTGGGGGGACTACTTTGGGAGTTTCTTCTAACTGACATAAACTATGTGAGCTACATGGAGTCCAACGTATTACCCATGTTGGGGAGAGCTGTTCTATCCTTGCCATCGGATAAAACCTTAACTTTAGTGATCACTATCTTAACCCACTTGGGGTAAATCAGAAACCTACGGGGGCACGTAGTTCTGGGGCATAAGACGTCGGAATCAAGCCCAAATCAGTGATAAATACTACTCCCTTACTTAGCTCAGAATTTAAGAAAATCCACCTTAAAAACATTTCAACAATATGTGATGGGAGCCAAAATGCATCCCTTTTATATCAAAATCAAGGATGTGGATTTCTTTCTTAACTTAGGATCTAAACTCACGTCTTTCTTGAAATCTTGATAGACTTATTATGAATAAGCTTTAAAGTCTCAATAACATAGAAATATATGTACTCTTCTTGAAACACTTTAAAAAGTATCAATAAGTCATTCTCAAAGACTCACAATTTCACAATAAGGCTCAATTCACGACAACAAATTTTGGAAATTCTTGAAAATATCATATGAATATAGGACTATGCAATTTATGTCATGAACTCTCAATTTATACCATAATTGAATAAGAGAATCATGCAATTCAAGACTTGAACAATTCCATAATCTCATAAACTTGAATTATAGAAAAATAATATGAATTCATTCTTGAAAATACGAAATTCTTTAAGAAAAAACTAAAACTTTTGGGCACGAGAACGAAAGAGTGTTCTTGTCAAAAACCCACATACCTTAAACTTGGAGCTTTTGGATGACTTCAAAAAATTAGGAAGGTTATTCATGAACTATTGGGTGTCCCTCGTAGCCCTCTTAACGGCGAATTCAAATATGCAAGAATTATTGAATTCTCACGGTTGAATCTCTAGATAATTGGGTTTTTATGTTGAAACCCTAACCTTGTGGTTGAAGGTGTGCAGAGAATTTTGAGATGTTTAACTAAAGAGAAATATAAGAAAATATGTTATCTGAGGGTTATAAGTCATGGAAAGTGTAGGAAAAAGACCAAAATACCCTTGCAAAAACGTCATTAAATTGCTAAAAAAATAGCTGACGACATTCGTGACAAGTCGTCAGACTTGTGACAAGTAGTCACAAAATATCGTCACAAAAGGGTGGATTTAATGATTTTCAGCTTAAGGTTGACGACATTGGTGACAAGTCATCACTTGTTACAAATTTCATCATTGGGGGTGGAAATCTTCCTAAGGCTGATGACATTGGTGGCAAGTCATAACACTTGTAACGGTTTATCACCAAATGTCATCACTCAGTTTTCAAGTCTGACATGCTGGAGTAAAATGGGCATAACTCTTGGCTCCGATACTAGATTTGGGTGAAATTGGTATCATTGGAAAGATAATTCAATTATCTATATTTTGGTGGGCCATGATATCAGAAATTCCTAGAATAATGAGATATATACTTGTTTGAAGTTAACCATACCAATATCCATCTCAAGAATTCAATCGGCAAGGAATGTTTTGATTCGTCTAATAGCTAGGACACTTTTGAGGCCCTAATACTCATCAAGATAGATCATGTAGCTACCAAATCACTAACTTTATTTCTAACAAGCTTGAAATAGGGTTCTACTATTAGTTGAAATTCTCGGGGTATTACACTAATAAGCATCTCTATGAAGGGTAGGCCAGTAGTATCCACTTTTAAGAACCTTAGGGCCATTCGGATCCCACCATGATGACCACAGAATAGAGAGGAGTGACAAGCCTCAAGAATATCTCTCATTTCCACCTTCATGACACTGCGATCAATCACACCACCCACAAACTCCCTAAATATGAACGGTTCATCCCAAAAATACATTTTCACATCAAATAAGAACCGGCACACCGCTCACAATATAGTTAGCATAATCCGCATACCATAGTGCAGTGTTTCCCGAAAGAGACACGACTATCTCATCCGAGAAGGTGTCATCAATATCAATCTCACCCAACTTTTCATGATTGGATTCAAGATGGGAAAGATGGTCGGTTACTTGAGTTTTACACCTCTTTCAATCCTTTACTTCAAAATCAAAATCTTACAAGAGTAATATCCACCTAATCAATCGATGTTTTACCTCTTTCTTGGCCATAAAATATCTAAGAGTAGTGTGGTCTGTGTGTACAACCACTTTTATGCCTAACAAATAGGCCTAAAACTTCTCAAAAGCATACACCACCGATAACAGCTCTTGTTCTTTAATCACATAAATACGTTGAGAATCATTCAACGTCTTGCTTGTATAGTAAATCGGGTGAAGCAACTTCTCTTTTGTTTGGCCCAATACCGCACCTAGAGTAAAACCACTTACATCACATATTAATTCAAAGGTCAATGACTAATTCGGGGTTACTATGATGGGAGCCGACATAAAGAGTTCCTTGAGACAATTAAAAGTCTTTACAAAATCATCATCAAATTCAAATTTTGCCTCCTTTTCAAGAAGCTAGCACAAAGGATGAGCGATCTTTGAGAAATCCTTAATGAAACACTGAAAGAACCTAGTATGACCAAGAAAACTTCTAACGCCCTTCACGGAGATCGATGGGGGTATCTTAGCAATTACCTCAACTTTTGCTTGATCTACTTGGATGCCCTTTCTCAAAATTTTGTGGCCTAGAACAATGCCTTCCTTGACCATAAAGTGACATTTTTCCCAATTCAAAACAAGATTAGTCTTTACACATCATTCAAGGACTTTACTTAAGTGAGAAAGGCAAGAATCAAATAAATCTCCAACTATGGAAAAGTCATCCATGAAGACCTCCATTATTTCCTCTACCATATCCGCAAAAATGGATAACATGCATCGTTGAAACATGGCCGGTATGTTGCATAACCCAAAGGGCATGCGCTTGTAAGCAAATGTGCCATAGGAACCATCAAGGAAGCAATAACAACCCCGACCGGCTAGTCTATCTAACATTTGATCCATAAAGGGCATGGGGAAGTGGTCTTTCTTGATCCACGAGTTCAATTTACGGTAGTCCATACACACTCTCCAACCCGTGACCAGACGTATAAGTACAAGATCATTATTCCCATTAGGGAAAACCATCATTCCACCTTTCTTAGCAAAACATTGGATCAGACTCACCCATGTACTATTTTAAATTGGGTAGACAACTCCTGCATCAAGCCACTTAATGATTTCATTCTTGACCACCTCTTCCATTGGTTGATTGAGTCTCATTTGGTGTTCCACACTATGAACATGATCAATATTTAACTTGATTTTATGAGAACAAATTCTAGGAGGAATGCCTATAATATCTGTGGTAGTCTACCCGATAGCACGAATGAACTTTTTAACAATTGACTTCAAGGCATCCATTTGACAAGGTTCAATATCACCCGCTATTATGATTGGCAATGTATTATCCTCACCCATGAAAACATATTGGAGATAGGATGGTAACGACTTAAGTTCGAGTTGAGGTGGTTCAGTAATAAAAGGCTTGGCAAGTGGACTCTCATAGTTTTTCAAATCAAGATCCAATTTGATTGAGTTCTTGGTGTAAGATCCAAGACCCATCAATGAAGATACGACATTAATTACTGACACCACTTTCAAGTCCATCGATTGCTTCATGGACTTGCACACATTAAAGGATACTTCTTTATTCTTCACCCTAAATTTTATCTTACCATATTCCAAATCCACTAAGCCCTTTTGGTAGCCAAGAATGGTCTACCAAGAATTATTGGGACCTCGTGATCAATCTCACAATCAAGAATAAAGAAGTTAGACAAAAATTTAAATCGGTCAACTTTCACCAAAACATCATACAACACACCAACGGGCATTTCGATTGAATGATCGGCCATTAGAAGCCTTATAGTGGTAGGCTTAGGAGCACCAAAGCCTAAATTTCAAAACACGGAAAATGGCATTAAATTAATACTTACCCCAAGATCACACAACGTTTTTCTAAATTTTTACACCCCGATAGTGCAAGGAATAGTAAATACACCTGAATTTTCTTTCTTCACCACCATTGTGCTAGACATTATAGCACTACAAATGTAGGTTACCTCAATTATTTTAAAATCCATGACTCACTTCTTTGTAACCATGTTCTTCATAAATTTAGCGTACCCGGGCATTTCTTGTAAGTCTTATAGCAAAGGAATATTCACCAAAAAATTGCTAAATTTTGCAAGAAACTTCTTGAACTTGGTATCATCAACCTTTTTCTTGAGACTTTGTAGGAATAGGAGACGACTTTTGATTTGTGGCAATGGAACAATTGGAGTTTCATCTGATTTTTGAGTATCATTATCAACCACCTTCGGAGCTTTATCACTTTCAACATTTTATTCAACGACCTTCGACCGTTCAACACTTGTCTCATTAGGCTTTGGATCATCATTATTTGGCTTTTCTAGCCGCTTTCTCTTTGCATTGGCTTGTTCTTTTTTAACCTTTTCATTGGGGTCTTCACCAAGATCAATAACATCTTTACCAAGAGTCCAACCACTCCTAGTGACAATAGCCATGATTTGAGCATCATTTTTAGGATTGACAATCGTGTCACTAGGCAATCCACCCTTTAGTCTTGCATTAAGTTATGCTGATTTGTCCCAATTGAGTTTCAAGTTACTTGATAGAGGACAAGTGAGATGTCATCATTTTATTGAATTATGAGAAGTCACCTTTCATCTCTGTCACCATCTTATCGCTCCCCTCAACACCTATTAAAATTTGAGCAGGGACATCTTCATTTTCTTAGCTTATTCGGGTTAATAGAGCTTAACTTTTTACCCTTTGCCGGATCATGTGGAGGCACGTACTGATCATAATCTCTCTCCTTAATTTCCAATCCCAATCTCTATCACGCAAATCTCTATCACGGTCTCTTTCCTTCCAACCTTGATTCCTGCCTTGCCTTTGATAGGTAGGGCGAGAACCCCCCGCTTGGTTCGACAAGAATTGAATCTCTTTATCAAAGGCCTCCATTTTATCATCATCATAAGCTATAGCAGTCTTATAAGAAAATTTATTGACCACCTTAGGAGGAGCTCCCATCACATGCTTGGTGAGAAGATCAAGTTACATCATCACTTTAGCCATATTTGCATCTCTTTCTTCATTCTTTTTCTTTTGCTCTTGGCTCACAAAAGATACGGAGGGAGCCCCCACGGCCACCTCGGTACCTTTTATGTGCCACCCTCTACATTTCTTGGTCACTTAATCTAATAACGTTGATGCAACACCATATAATAGTTTGACAAGATAAACCCCAACCGCATTATCGACTACCGTCTTGTTTAATTGATCCAATGCCCTATAAAAAATTTGAAGGAGCATTTTATTCGAAACCTCATGATTTGGGCATTGTATTAACTTATTGTTGAATTGTTGCCAAGCCTCATATAATGATTCGCTATTAAGTTAGCAAAATTTGGTAATTTCATCCCTTAGTTGCAACATTCAAGAAGGAGGAAAGTATCTTTCCAAGAATGCCACCGTGATCCCAACCCATGAAGTGATAGACCCCGCGGGCAAAGACCGCAACTATAATACCATTTCTCCCGTTAAAGAGTATGGGAAAAGATGTAACCGGATTGACTCTTGATATGTGGGGCATGTCAAATAGAGAACACACCTCAATAAAATTCATCAAGTGTAGATTAGCATCCTCATGTGCTTGGCCTCCAAATAACCCTTTTATTTGAAGCAAATGAATCATCATGCTATTAAGGTGTTGGCTAATAGTATCGTGAAATGCTAAATTTCCTTTTGCCTGTGGAATACGAATAGCACAAGCTTGGCCCGCATCACCGAGGTAATCCTCGTCCTTAAGATACCCAACAATCGTCCTAGCATTACTACTGTGTTGGCTAATAGTATCGTGTATACTATTATATGCACCTGAGAAAGAACAAAAATACCTAACAATGTAAAATAAAACACTACAGCTAACCCAGAGTAACTAAAAACACTTTAAGAGTGAAAACTATGTTTCACTCCCCGGCAATGGCTCCATTTTCGATAACGCTCAAATTACACTCTTGAATGGGTGTAAGCGATCATTTTCAATACAATATCCCAACTTAGGTTGGGGTCGAATCCACAAGGAGTGAAAGCATGAAATTTAAAACTCAAGAGTGTTGATAGTCTACTAAAAGATGACCCATAATGTGAATAAAACAAACATAAATATAAAATGGGGGAATTAGTTTGAATGTGATTATAGTCACAATTACTTCAATTTTATGGTACTATTTTGATGTTGAAAAAGGCTAAGAGTGAGTTCAATTGAGAATAAATTTTGAGGTTATGCAATTCTAGGGGTGGGTTCATGCATGGGTGCTTGACTATTTATCCAAATTTTAGCTAAAAGTCATGGGTAGGCTAGATGTCAATGTATTGATGTAAATCTTTCAATTATAATATCGAATTTCACAAAAGGGTTCTTTTGGATATGTCACTAGTGTGATAATTTTTCACATCTATTGCCTCAATTGACATCCTTATGTCTAAGAGATGTCATTAAATGAAATGAATCAAGTTATTGGTTGCATTTATTCCTTACCCATGTCCCCTCTTTCAAAAATGCCATGGATTCAAGGGTGGTTGGGGTTTGCAACCCCCAACTCTTAGTTAAATCATGGAATAAATGCAATACTCATCATAAATAACTAATTAGGAGAACAATTAGCCAACACCCATGCACTACCACAACCTAAGCAAGCATAACCCCAAGATTTAGAATAGCTACTCGTAGATAAAAAGGGTAAAAATATACCAAAGTTATCATTGACTTCATCCATGACAAATAAAGAGAGTGTAGTTTCAAACGTAGAGTTTCAATAAATCTTCAATAGAAAATCACTAATTATTCTTTGGAAATCACTCACATATATTTTTCACTCAAGACTAGTACAATATTCTTCTAGGATGAAAAGATAGAAGCTAAGATGAAAAGAGAGATGCTAAGATGAAAAATGAAAGCTTAGTCTTGAAAAATGTGCTAGAAACTCTTCTTTAAGCCCCACTTGCACATTTGACAAAATTACAAAAGCTCTTGATTTGCTTGAGCAGATCCAAAGCGGATGGAGAATAGGTAGAGAGCAGATGGAAAACAGCTCCAAAGCAGATGCAAAGGCAGATGCAAAGTGGATGTCTCTTTTTCTTCATATTTGGCCTATGCAAAGCGGATGGCTCTTTTTCTTCATATTTGCCCTCTTGTTGACTTGAATGACTTGCTCATCTTTCCTTTTTAACCTTTACCTACACAAATGAGCATTAAGTAAGATATTACTATCAAATCAATGGAAAATCATGATAATTTAGGCCTAAAAGGTTCTAGCAAGTTGTCAAATTGACGACTTATCATGGGCTATTCTCAAACTTCCCTAACTTTCTAAATTCATAATAAAGTAATTGTCACGTACACTCAATTATTAAGACTTAAGTCACCTACACCTCATTTTGAAACTTTTTTGTCACTTTTAACAAAATGCCCCGAGAAACAACATCCATTATATAACCCACCTAGAATGGACTTAAAGAAAAATAAAAAGGGGGCAAAACTGAACTACACTACGAACTGACAGCTACGTATAGTTGTCATGTCATTAAAACAATTGAAATTCTCTCTTTCGGCCCTGTGAGGGCGACGAATCCTTCGGATTCTCGTTTATGTATAAGCAATATATTCTCCCTTAAAATTTGGATCAACACTAAAATCTCTTCTTCAAGTGCATAAATTCTTTTAAAGCTATACCAATATGTATCCCCTCCATCATTTACCACCTCATTCTATATTCTTCTTCCTTTTTAAAAAAAAAAATATTGTATAATGTTCGACTAATAACATGTTTAGTCAATTTTTAAGAAGCTAAGAATATTTATTTATTTAAAAAGTGTTATTTAAAAAAAGTATTTGATCAAGCTTTTTTAAAAAAAATAATTATATAAAGTAGCAAAAATTATTTTTAAAAGCTAAATCAAATAATTTTCTCTTGAAGTATTTTTTGACAATTATTTTTGAAAAAGGATATTTTTGTTTTTTCCCTTTATATTTTATGATAAAGCTCTTTTTTGCTACTAGACAAAAAAGCAACTTCCAAAAAGAGAAGAAAAAAAAAACAAAAACTTTTAACAACAAATATGCTGGAATATAGAGTTAAATAAACTCAGAGAATTGGTAAGAAAGCTATCAGGGAAAAAATATGATGATATTCCCCGTATGCAAACTGCCTATTATCCATGACCAACTCTTCAAGATGTTCTGATAGAGGAAAGAGAGTGGTCATTGACAAACACGTCGTATAGTGGAGATCATATATATGAATGGAACTTAGATGGATTATCTAAAAGACAATTATCTATATTAGTCCATTGCATGCTAATGTATTCTACTATTGCAAAAGTCTCTAGATCTAAAGATACTGAGAGTAACCCAGTTCGAACAGATGCTACAATATGTAAAATAATTGTTACAGGTTTTACTGGCCAACTTCGTGGCCGGTGGGACAATTTTCTTTCTAACGAAGAAAGAAATAAAATTTTTGAAGCCAAAAATATATTGCCGGGTATTGATAACCTAGGTAGAGAATTACCAAAAGGTAGAGAAGATGTTGTATATACCCTTATGCTAACTATTATTCAATAATTTGGAGGTAGATTTACCAACCAACATGAAAATACTCGTACCCTCTTAAATGGTCTTAGGTGTAAACATTTAGGAGAATTCAGATGGTATAAGGATACTTTCATTAGTAGAGTTATGGATCTATTCGCATCGATATTTGAACATTGGAAGGCTAGATTCATAGATGGTATTTCACCTCTTTTTGCAAAAAGGGTTAAAAAATCAATCAAGGGTCAATATGGTACCATTCCTCGGATGGATTTCACTTATGGTCAGCTTATAACAGTTTGTACCGAAGAAGGTCTAGAAATTTGTAATGAGTTAAAATTGTCTAGACAAATTAAGCTTGATAGGCTTAAAGAAAGATTCCAATTAGGTGATTTCTGTGGACAATTTGGTATGAAAAATCCTATTTCTGCCTCTAGAAAAAGGGGTCATAGACATATTAAACCCAATGACCCAGATAAACCCTATAGAAAAAAAAAATCTAAACATAGATCCAAAGAAGAGCTTGAAGTTAGAAAAACTCATCATAAGTCTACTAGATTTATGAAAAATAGGTCTAAGAGATACTTATCATAAGTTAAGTGTTATAATTGTGGTCAATTTGGTCATATTGCTCCAAATTGTAAACTTTAAAAACTCAAGTCCTTAGGACTTTTTGATGAGATTCATGATAAGGTCTATGGCTTGTTATATACTTCAGGTTCTGAATTTGATTATGAATATGAATCTGAATCTGAAAATGATGTTGAATTACCTGATTCAACTGACAATGAGAATCATGAAAAAGCTAATGATAATGTTTGCACTGATTGTAATAATAATGTTTGTGATTGTGATGATGCTTTTTATAAATTGCAATCCCTGTTTGAAGATTTAGATTTAAATATTCAAACAATTACTACTGATAGTGCTTTAGAATTATTAAAAGAAGTGATTGATGAAAAGTTTCGTCAAAAAATTATTGATCTTGCTCCTTCACAACCTAGCACTTCAAAGCCTGCTGAAAGCAAATATGTTAAGAAAAATATTGAATCTGTTATCAATATTATGCCCAATTCTTTAACTGAAGTTAATAGACGTTTTGCCATCAGTCAAACACCTGGTAAATATACGTCTCTTGATGATTTGAAAATAGAAGTTGAAAATTTGAAAAAAGAAATTACTTCTTTGAAACAAAATCAAATGATTTCTGATCATAGAATTTCAAATATTGAAAATATTTCTCAAATTGATATTATTTCCAGTTCCAAAGGAAAAGAAAAAATTGCTGAAAATTCTAACAATCAAATTATTTGTGATATTGATGTAAAAATGATTTCTTTTTAGGTATGATGCAAATTGTTATTGCCCATAAATGATTTATAAACTGTACTATCTTGATTAATAACAAATTTTCTGTAACTAATATGGTTATGATTGATAATGGTGCTGATGTTAGTTGCATTCCAAAAGGATTAATTCCAACCAGATATTTTCAAAAAACAACGCATATAGTCAAATCTGCATCTGGTCATTCTCTTAATATTAATTATAATCTACCTCATGCACGTATCTGTAGAAATAAGATTTGCATTTTGCATTTCTTTTTCTTAGTGAAAAATCAATTATACCCTCTTATTAATTTAGGAACACCGTTTATAAATGCAATTTATTCTTAATGCATATTGATGCGAAGGGCTTCAAAGCTACCTATAAAAACCAAGAAATTTCTTATCCTTTTGTTACAGACCCAGTAACAAGAGACATAAATGCTTAGATTGATATGATGCAAAAATATGTGAATTTCTTACAACTTGAAATGATGAGTATGAGTGTTCATAATACAATGAATTCTGTAAAAATTTGAGAAAAATAAAATAGACATCTGACAAATTAATTGTGGATATTTGTGCTGACCACTCAAATGCTTTCTGGAATCGTAAAGAATATGTTGTTACTCTTCCTTATGAAGATGATTTCAGAGAAGATAGTATTCCAACAAAATTCAGACCCAGCTAAATGAACACAAAGTTAGTAGAATTCTGTAAAAAGGAGACTAACAATCTCTTACAAAAGGTCTCATAAAACCTTCAAAATTCCCTTGGTCTTGCACTACATTATATGTTAATAATGCTGCAGAGAAAGAACGAGGTATGCCCAGACTTGTTATTAATTATAAACCTCTTAATAAAGTTTTAAAATGGATTAGGTATCCAATTCCCAATAAAAAGGATTTATTATCTAGATTATATGATGCCAATATATTTTTAAAATTCGATTTAAAATCTAGTTACTGGCAAATTAAATTTTTAAAGAACACACTTATAGAACTGCTTTTAATGTGCCTTTTGGTCAATATGAGTGGAATGTTATGCCTTTTGGTCTGAAAAATGCTCTCTCTGAATTTCAAAAAATCATGAATGATATATTTAATCCATACATGGATTTTATAATAGTGTATATTGATGATATCCTTGTGTTTTCTAAAACGATAGAATTATATTTCAAACACCTGAATATTTTTACACAAATTGTAATGCAAAATGGCTTGGTCATTTCTAAACCGAAATGTGTTTATTCCAAACCAGTGTTCGATTTCTAGGACATAATATTTGTCAAGGAGAAATCGAGCCAATCCAAAGGGTTATGGACTTTGCAGAAAAATTCTCTGATATTATTACTGACAAAACTCAATACAAAGATTCTTAGGAAGTCTTAATTATATTTCTCCTTTCTATCAAAACTTGTCTCGTGATTTAGCTCCTTTGTATGATAGACTAAAAAAGAATCATAAAGAACCTTAGACGACTTCTCACACTAATCTAGTCAAAATGATTAAAAAATGTGTCAAGACTTTACCTTGTTTAACCTTAGCTAATCCTGCTTGGTTAAAAATAGTCAAGGCTGATGCCTCTAATATTGGTTGTGGAGGAATACTTAAACAAGTAAATCCCCATAATAATACTGAACGTCTCATTAGTTTTCATTCTGGAAAATGGTCTGAAAGTCAGAAAAAATATGCCACTATGGCCCATGAAATGTTAACTATTGTTAAATGTGTTTTAAAATTCCAAGATGATTTATATAATCAAAAATTTATAGTGAGAACTGACGCCCAATCAGTCAATATATGTTTGACAAAGATTTTAAACATGATGCTTCATAGTTAATTTTTGCAAGGTGGAAAGCTTAATTAGCCCCTTTTGATTTTGAAATACAATACAAGAAAGGTAGTGAAAATTCTTTACCTGACTTTTTGTCTAAGAAATATTTAAAGAGTTAAATGAATTTTTATACTTACTTTCTTTCTGAAAAAAAAATAATAATTACTATAATTAAGTGTATTCCTCTAAATAAAGATATTAATTTTATTATACTAGAAAAAATCATTCATGATATGATAAAAGAAGATTTATTCCTTCTAAATTTTGAAGACATAAGAGATGAAATTAATATGGATGATATTGATTCATCATTTGATCAATACTAATTTTTAGTGCAATATGAGTACAGATCCACCTTAGCAGATAGCCAGTGGTCAAGGAAAAGGCGGAAGAAGCCAAGGAGGGAGATACTCCTCCTCTAGGGGAAGAAATTCTCCTTCATCATCCTATGCTTCTTCATCATCCAATTTCCCAGTTTTGCAAAGGGGAAATATGAGTTAAATTAATGCATGAATTTCGCAGATCTCAGAATCGTCAAAAACTCTGTATATGAGCACTTCGATCCATCTAGAAGATATTCCTGAGGATCATCCCTTATATGAGTAACTGCAATCTTATATGTCTGCTAAGCAAACCGATTCGTTTGCTTCAGTTGCCAAAGAAAACTCTGCCGATAGGCAAAATTATGAAAAACTTAAAAATCGAGAATTGATAGTTCTCATAGAAAAATCTCAGATATGTAAACAAAATGATCCATAGAAACTCTTCAAAAAATACTTGTTAAGTAACCTCTATTTTGCAGAAGAATCTTATAAGACGAGCGTTTTATGAATCAATACTAGTGTCTACTGGGAGTATTGAAATACAATACCACCAAATGGGTGAAACAACTCCAGATGTTCATGGATATTCCAAAATGGTTATTAAAAAACTCATCTCGATAGAAGACTAGGGAACCACCTCCATGATAGAAAAAGCCATGACAATGAAAGGATCAAGAATTGCCTTCACTTATTGGGACTATATATGTAACGACCCGAAGTGCTGAACCAGAATGCTACACGTTGCTCATAACCCTGAAGGACCACAATTAAACCATAACTGATATCTGTACCTGTATACTGTATAAGATAACATAATAATGCGAAAACATGCACTGAAAGTCCATAAGGTTCGATCATGAACATAACTGAATAACGTAACATCTGTATGGGGTAATAGAATACCCAAAACAAAATTGAAGTCTAAAACATGATAGTCTGTATCTAATCTGCATCTAGTCTGAAAGCCTCTACTATTTGAAAAATCTAAATAAGGAGTTGATGGGATATGTCACCAAATAACTCCAACTAATAAGCTAATCAATGAGATACTAGAAAATCATTATGTCCTCAAAGGATGAGGACTCAGTTCTACTTTAACTGCTGAATCTGGAATCTACTACTGATCTGGAACTCGTGTCTCTGAACCTACGGTGTAACATAAAAAGAAAGCACCATAGCGCGAATGCGTCAATACATATGTATTGAGTATACATGTGAGGTAGGCTAAATGTAAGGGTTCACATGCATGCTAATGCTAACTGATTGTCTAACATGAACGTGAGAATGCATACATAATTACCTAACTGTAACTGACAATATGATATCGTGATTACTGAATCTGAATACTAATAACATGACATGAATGATAACATGAATGACTGTATCTGAGTATAAATGATAACATGGGTGACTATAGCTGGCAGTCCTGAATCTGATAGACTTATCTGAGTTCCGTACTGTATCTGAGTTGACTGTATCTGACAGTCCTGAAATCTGAAGAACTATCTGAGTTCTATTACTGAGATTGATTAACTGTATCTGACAGTCCTGATTTTATAACATGAAACTGTGGGAATTAGTATCTAACCAATATGCCCTAAATATGTTATAATAGCTAAGCTCGGGTCCAATCTATGCCTTGATTGGAAGGGTGTCAATACCGCGTCACTGGTAAGGACAACATGTGAGTAACCCTCATATAACAGGTAACTCTAAAGATAACGGTGGGAACCCTCAAATAACAGGTTAAGCCACCTCATCTACCCTTATATAATAGGCTACGATGTCTCAACGTATGCTGGCTACATAGTTCTGGAACGCAAGAATTGCTTCTAAGAATCACACCCTCGTATAACAGGTGAGTCCTCATCTTTGGGTTCACTTAGTGCTAATTCCTACTCCTGTCTGAATGGACACTGAACATGATTTACCGAACTGAACTGAGCATGGACTGAGTTACTAAATTTTCCTGGCTGACGGAAATACTACTGATATCTGACCACTGATTAAGTAATGAGATCATGGAGATTTTTTCCTGAGTTATAAGACTATCTGAAGTCTAAGAGTTCATAGCTTGACTAAAAGTATCGTGAAAACATGACATGAATCTAGGCACACAACTAATATTTCGGGTACAAGTACCACCAGGACTCGATAGAAGGAAACTGACATAACATGATTTACTTGAAGACTTGACTATCATCATAATACATACTACCTTCATAGGAGCATTTCATCAAACATGTAATAGGCATGATCTTGTGCATACATGGAGATTTCATGATATCATGCTAATTAGACAATATTCCTTCATCTAGGCATTTAATCAAATATATGACAAGCATGATACATGTAAACATCATTATTCGAGGTTTTAAATCTTAAGGTTGCATGAATCTATGGCTATAGTAATTAAACCCACATAGAAACTATCAACAATCATGGAGTAGAATCCAATTTCACTTCTATCAAATATGAACATGAGCAGCCAAAACATGAAAATATATAGAAAATCCATAACTTGAGTTTAGAAAAGGAATTCTTGGACTTCATGGACGAAAGGAGTCCATGAATGAACACTATGCATAGCTTAGATCATGATTTTATGAAGATTGATGGTGAAACCTTCTTGAAATTAGACCTTCTATGAAAACCCTAGCTTGAGTTCTTGAGAGTATTTGAGAAAAACATCAATATTTTGGATGAATAAGAGCTAAATTCCGTATTTGGAAGCTTATATAGGGGGGGAAATTGACCCTTTTAACCTTGAAAACGTAATTTAATTTTCAGTAAAATTTTCCAAATTGGGCCCTTGGCGCGACCGGCATTATCGCACCGTGTCACTGGAAATTGATAATTTAAAAACTGCACGGTGGTGCGACGCGGAGCTATCACATTGCCACCTTATCTACGACTTGGAAGTTTGACGCAATGCCCCAGTATCGCGGAGTAACACTGGAATTTGACAGTTACCATTTGAGCTATCTTCGTGACACGCTGAAGGCTCAGGTCAAACACTGTCTCACTAAAAAGGCTCTAACTCTTCGCCCGGGTGTAGAATTTGGACGACTTATATATCAATGGAAAACTTATTCAATTTTCCACATGATAGGAAGTGAAAATTATGGAAATACCACGTGTATAAGAATGAATTATTATTTCAAAGTAAGTTCTAACATCCTTGAGATGATTTTTGAGCTAAGAAAAAGCACGGGTATTACAATATAAAAGCCTTTACTCAGACATTATATTATAACAACATTAAACATAAACATACTTGGTTTCTAAAGATTTGTTCTAAAGTCTTTGAAGACCCAATTCCCAATTGGTTTATTCAATGGTGGTCGTATCATGGCCCTACCGTTAAAATACTGCCGGCAGAATATCTGCATCATTACAAAGAATAGGCTAAAGTATCACCATTCTTAACAGATTTATATCACTCGGACCACGTCTGTAACTTGGATAAAATCGATCAAATGTATTTCTTTATAGAATTCTCCATTTCATGGATACATAAATGGAGTGTTGAATTTTGTTACACGGCAGAACAAATATCCGGACTCTATAGGGTATTCTATACCAATTTTGGAGAAAACTAATCAGAAAGGATCCCCTCACTAAAATCCCGCATGGACGAGATTTGCTCGAATATATTAATAAAAAAATCATTGAATATTCTGCTGCTCCACAAAATAAAGTGTGGACGATAAAAGTCTAAGTTATATCTCTAGAAGAATCTCTATACATGAAAGAGACAAATTAGAATTAATTGAGAAATATTTAGAAGAAGTCTGAAAAAATTTGATAAAAACTGTGGAACAATGTTCGGATACTTCTATGGAAAGTCTTACAAGTGAAGAAACTGAAGATATCCAAGAATCTCAGCCATTTCCATCAGAAAATATTCTCAATGACAAAGAAATTGAAAAAACTTTGGAATTACTCCACCAGTTAAAAAGAAAAGACAAGGTGTGATAAAAAGGACCTGTCTTCTAAGTCATTAGATGCCTTTACTATGTTTTATATGTATGGGACCAAGATGTAGGGCCCTTTGTAATAGTAAAAACATTATGCGCTACTGTGCGCAGATTTTTTTTTTAATATATATAGACGCTTCATTTGTTAAAGAGGCATAAGTTAGAAAAAAAAATTTCTTTCATTTTTCTCTCTAAGTCTGCTCTCCCTGCTCTCTTCCCCTCTTGTATAATATTTCAAGTCTTTAATAAAAGAAGGCAGCTAGCCGACATTTACTATTCCGGCCTTGCACTCGGCCAATTGTAAGGTATTTATTTCTTTTTCTTCTGAAGCACTTTTAATACTTCTTCTTCCCTTCCAGCCGTGACTATGTCTGGCTAAAAAGCTTCTCATACCTATGTTGAAAATCTAACTTCTCTCACTAGATAATTATGAAAAATTCAGACTTTATCAAAATATGAAAGAATTTTTTTATAATTTCTTGACTTGGTTCCAAAATGGTGGTACAGTCAAAATTTAATATGATTTATGTTGGCTTTGTCTTTGTGACTACGTCTAGTAAGTTGTGCCTCTTTAACCCGATAACATTGAAGAAAAAGGGCGACCTTTTGCACAGTAAGAACTTCTAGACACATGGGTTCAACATAAATATATTAAACAACTAACAGGCCCCTTGTTTGGGTAAAAGATTATATCTTTCATACAGTCTTCAAGCTACTTGAAATTCTTTTATATTTCGGTTGGTGTTTTGATTTGGTATTCCGACTAAGACTTAATCCGATACTTATAAGTTAGTCTGCTATTCAGCTAAAGCCGCTGCCACTTCAGATCCTTGCTAATATGGTATCAAAGATTATCTGAAATTTAAATTTCTTGCATCGCGCAGTGCAGCTAGAAATGTCTCTGGAAGATCTCTCAAAGTTAAAGGTTTAAAAATAATTTGCACTAAATCAATATGCATAAAATTATAATGACGTTTAAACATATCGATATCTATTTTATTTAATAAAGTTATAGTTTGCTCATCAACATTCAAAGCAATATATTGCTCAGTGATTTTTATTATCTGTTTATGCATAATTTTATCAAAAAAGTCATTCATAAATAGTTTTTATGTCATTTTTTAGAATAGTCCATTTATTTAGTAAATCCATACTTTGAGGTAAATCTACCTCTTCTAATTTAGTACTTTTCGTACTAACTTTTCTCATATCCATCAATATAAAACTTCATACCTATACTGAATATTTCACATCTCATACTCGATTACTATGAAATAACCAGGCTTATTATGTATTATGTGGTACTCTATAATTTAATGAATATGTCATTAAAATTAAACTTAAAATGTTATCTAAGAAAATTAAATGTGTTTAGTAATTTAATACATTAGAATAATAATATTAAAAATAAAGTAATAATTTAGCAATTTTTCTTTAATCATAAAAAAATAAAAGTAACTTTTCTGAAATATTGGACAATGCGAGGAATTGATCTCAATATGAATATTATAGGGACAAAAAACCAAAATAAGAAAGAGAGTCACTGAAGTAGTACATTGACCAAGAAAAAAAGAAAAAAAAAAACTAGGCATTGAATTCCTTGTATACTTAGCTGTTTTCCCATATTTTCTCACCGATCAAAGGAATTAATAACCCCACCTCCCTTCCACTTCCGCCTACTGTCACCTCTAAAATAAATCATACTTGCAACTCCATTTTTATCCATTTTGCAGTTTTTTTTTTCAGCAAAATATTTTCCGGGTCTTGTTCAATTTATTGAATAAACTCTGGGTTTTGTTCAAAATTGAGTGTTAATTTCTAGGTTTTCAAAAGTGGATTTTAAGTTCTGGATTTTGTTCAAAATTGAATTTTAAGTTCTGGCTTTTGTTCAAAATTGAGTTTTAATTTCTGGGTTTTGTTCAAAATTGAATTTTAAGTTCTGGATTTTGTTCAAAATTGAGTTTTAATTTCTGGGTTTTGTTAAAGATTGAATTTTAGTTTCTGGGTTTGTTAAAATTGAATTTTGGGAAATGGGTAATAGATTTATTTGCATGAATAAGAAGGATATAAGAGAAAGTAGGAAAAATGGAATTGGGTCAAGGAGTGCGAGGATGGAAAGATCAAAGAGGAGGTCATTATTGGAAGAGGAGTTGCTTCACAGACAAGCTTTGTCTCTGGCAATTCAGCAACATCAACAGTCGCTGTCTCAAAGATTTGATGGGTCAATTTCTAAGCGTATTGGATCTACTAGCTCTCGTCGTCGCAGTGATTTGCCCCAACAGCTACCCAATTCCAAACAGGTAGTAACTACCGTGTATATATTGCAATCATTACACTTCATTTTCAAGACTTGTTCTGTTTAAGTAGCTCTAGAACCCCTAAGTTATACTTATTGAGTCTTGAAAGTCAACCTGTTATTGAGTTGTAGCGAGAGCTTTGGTGTACTGGCTTCCCTTTTGGAGTCCCTTTTCCTTTATTTTTATACTTAGATATATTATACACACTAGAGATTGGCTTCTATATTGGGTCTTGAGTGGAAAGTTTCTTCCTTTTTCTGTTTCTTTTGGATTATTTATCTATGAGTAATTGATGATGTAGAGCCGTACAAGGCAAAAAAGTAACACCTTTCTACTATTTCTTTATTTTGGTAGCTTTCTTTAAGATTAGTGATATTGCTGAAGTGGTCCTGAAAAGGGAATAAGTTAAAGGAGCTTTTGTTGCAAAAAAGTGAAAAGTTTTGATCCCCTTCCTCGTTTGGCCTTTTATCCTAAAATAGTTCATTCAGCTAAGATTCATTATTAGACTGTTGATTCTGGACTTTACACAAGTCTTGCTTTCCGGAATGTGTATTGAGAAATTCGCATGGATGGACGGAAAAGAACAACAAAACGATTCACCCTTCTCCTTTGTGATTTTCTTCTTGTTTTTGGTTATTGCTTGATATTTTTTTGCGAAAGTGATTTTTGAATCCCTTCTTTTGTTGTAGTTACTGTGCTGTTACTGTATCATGACCTCACTTTGTGAGAATATACTGGGTCTGCTGTTGTTGTACTGTGCTGTTACTGTATGTTGTTTTTGTTACTATCTGCTATGCTCGTTCTTCTATTACGTTTTTTTTCTGGACTGCTTTGGACTATTTTTCTCTTGTGAACTGAGGGTCTACCAGATCTCGCCGCCTCTGAGCTAGATTAAGGTCTATGTACACTCTACCCTCTCCCGACCCCACTTTTTAGGGTTATACTGGGTATTTTGTTGTTCTTCTTCTTAAGGCCTTCCTCTTTGTTTGGCGATATCTTGTGGCTACAATCACATTGGTAGGAAGTATGATTTTGGACTCCTTACCAGCTTTTATTTCTCATGCTGTAGCTGTTGAGAGATAACACCGATAGAAAACCATTATGTTTAAATTTTTGGCTCAAGCTAAATAACTGAGTGATTGATAAAGTTCAGATCCATCTAAGTGACCGTTTATTGCCTAATAGTGGGAATATTTTGAAAAGAAGGCGTAGAAAATATAATCTTGCTGGTAACATGCCACTTAAAAAAGAAAAGGAGACTCAAGAATCTAATAACCATTAATATATTTTTGGCTAACTCTGGAAAATTTTCATGTGGCACCACAATTTTACCTTACAAATTTTATGCTGTATAGTTACCAGAATTTTTGGAGAACATCAAAACAAAGAAGATTGTTTTGATACATGGAGAAGGATTTGGAGCTTGGTGTTGGTACAAAACAATTGCTCTGTTGGAGGAAACAGGATTGATCCCCACAGCCTTAGATCTCACTGGATCTGGTATTGATCTGACAAATACAAATAATGTTACAACTCTAGTGGACTACTCAAAACCATTAATTGATTATCTGGAGAACTTGCCAGAGGATGAAAAGGTAAGATATATTTGGTTTAAGTTTCAAGTCCTTTCTCTTCTATGAATTTAAGCAAAGATGATTTCACCTATATTCTGGAAACATTATGCATATTTCTCTTTAGGTAATTTTGGTCGGTCACAGTGCTGGAGGTGCTTGTGTTTCCTATGCCTTAGAGCATTTCCCAGCTAAAGTTGCAAAAGCAGTATTTCTTTGTGCCACGATGATATCGGATGGCCAGAGGCCTTTTGATGTGTTTGCTGAAGAGGTACGCATCACCTATTCTCATTGCATTGCATAATAATTACCAAGAAAGGTTACCAACCATCCATTCTGACCTCAATTGGGAAGCCTGTTGAATTTTTTATTTGTTGTACTTTTTAAACTGCATGTTTTAAAAGTACTTGGTGTAGCAGCAGAGTTGCTCCCAGTATTTCACGAACATTATTTATGGTCATGCTTTCAGAAAGCACTGTTTTGGTTGTGATGTTATCTTTATGATATTCTTGTTTTATTACACGGAGTGGTTGAAGTTATGAGTTTTCGACCCATGACCCATCAAAAAAGAGTTATGAATTTTCTAGAGAAAAAATATACGAATGTGTGAGGCACATGATCTAGATATGGAAGGTCAAAAAACTGTCATTTGAATCTTTTATAGTTCTGAAACATGATTAAAGTAGCACCAAACTGCATAGAAAGTAATTGAATATTAATTCCGGACAGTGATTGACTTTGCTAGTTTCAGAATATTTAATCCAATTTATATAACATTAATAAACAAAAGTAGGGGCTTATACATAGAATGGAACTCAAAAGGTAATAAAAAGGAAAGAACGATAAGGGGTGATGCCTGATAGTGATTGCCACCTCATCAGTTCAGTGAGCATCTCAAATTAGCATTCTATTGACTGTCTGATTAATATGCTTGCATTTAATTTGAAATCTTATTGCATTGTAATCTACTGAGGATGGGAATGAGTGATGGACCTCATTGCAGTTTGATGTAGGAATTGTATGAGTTTTGAACAGACTAATCTAACTTAAATTAACCATGCCATAATGTTCTTCATTCATAATTCCTGATGTTTTAACGGTGTCGCACATGTTATATTGCAAAATTACTGGTGGATTAGGCGTCATTCATTATTACCTATCAATTTAAACTCGTCAAGTAATTGTTTGGTCTCAAAAAGAAATCCGCTGCTGAGCTACGGAGTAGGTATGAACCGGGTCCTCCCTTTCCCTGTTACTATTATCTCTCTTCTCTCCACATTGACATTTTCATGGTTGGCAATTTTGCAGCTGGGGTCTGCAGAGCTTTTCACTCAGGAGTCGAAGTTCTTAACTTATGGGAATGGTAAAGACAAACCTGCTACTGGCATCATGTTCGAGAAGGAGCAAATGCACGGGCTATATTTCAATCAGTCTCCTACAAAGGTACTTCCTTTATACAAGTTGCAAGGATTCATCCATTACTATGCTAATTGCTAACTGGTAAAGTTGCTGCCATGTGATCAGGAGGTCATGGGTTCAAGCCTTGGAAACAGCCCCTTGCAGAAATGTAAGGTGAGGCTGTGTACAATAGATCCTTGTGGTCGGTTCCTTCCCCGGACTGTGCGGATAGTGGGAGCTTAGTGTACCGGGCTGCCCTTTATGCTAATTGCTAAACTTAAATCATCCCCAGTGTGTGGAAATGTGCTTTGTAGTGCATTATTCTATGCTGTTTGAATTAAAACTACTTTAGCCATAACTACAGAAAAATACAGAGGCATCAATATGCAGCTTCTGCTTGGTCAAAAAGAAATGCAGCCTCTCTCTTTTTCTCTCTGTGTGTGGGGGGGTGGGGGTAGTGGGAGAGGCAGTATGATAAAAAACTTCTCATGATGATACAGATTTCAGTATAAAGTAATGTTGGGCCTGTATCGGCTTTGAATTCACAGAACAACTCGACAATTTTGCAATTGGAAATGATTATTTACACAGCAACTGAAAAAAAAAAGATGGAATGGTAAGACCACCATATCCAAATTAAGCTGATCAAAGTGTGGAGAAGATGGAGCATGAAAGGTTTCTTTGGATCTTGACTATTTTCATTGTTGTACTATAGTAGCGAAAACACTTTAAAGAGCTCAAAGTAAAATACATAAAACTGAAAAGGGACTTATTTTCTTAATTTTACTTGGAGACCATGCTTACATTATGGAGTTTGATCAGCGGCTTCTTGTGGTAACATGGAAAAGTTGAATGCTATGGATCAGACAGATCCTGTTTCCTTCAGAGTTTGGTGTATATAATGATTCCGACATCAAATTATAGCCAATTTCAGAAGTTAAATTATTGCCAAAGAAGCACCCAAGGGGGTGGGGCCTAGTGGTCAATGGGAGGTAAACCAAGAGGTCTCTGGTTCAAATCCCAATAGAGGCAAAAAGAATTACGAGATTTCTTAACATCCTCCTTGGTGGCCGAGTTATCCGCTGCCAAAGAGCCCTTGTGTGTATTTTAATTCCTACCTAGATGTTTTCTGATCATTTTCTGAAAAGCTAGAGAACGTGAATCGATGGTTCCGTGAAAATACGTCATTAACACACAATATAATGATTGCAGGATGTTGCTTTAGCAATGGTTTCAATGAGACCTATTCCTCTTGGTCCGATGATGGACAAGCTATCACTGACACCTGAAAAGTATGGAACTAGTCGTAGATTTTATATCCAGACATTGGATGATCATGCTCTTTCACCAGATGTCCAAGAAAAGCTTGTGAGGGTAAACCCTCCTGAAGGAGTTTTCAAGATCAAAGGCAGTGACCATTCTCCATTCTTCTCCAAGCCACAGTCGCTGCATAAGATTTTGGTTGAAATTGCGCAGATTCCATAATGTTATTAATTTGTCTGGGGAAGTTCTTTTCATAGTGAGAATGGCTTCATTGATTCTTGTGGAGGCTATATAATCCATGAGGTTGTTGGTTGTACAGGAGGAGAATGACGGTGTATTTTATATCCATTTGGAATAATAGGTATATAGACAATTTAACTTGACCTCTACTGGTAGTTGAACGCCCCAATTTTCATTGTGACCATCTATCTAGACACTTCAACTTGGCATAGGTGCATCTCGCGAACACCTTAACTTGGAAAAAACACATCTAGATACATTTCCATTTTAGATTGACATTTTTAAAGCTGGGGTGTTGGGGGGCCAAACTTAAACCAATTGAAGGTGTCTAGATGTGCATTTTAAAAGGAGTGTTCAGTTATTAGTTGCGGCATTGGTTCATAGTTAAAATATTCTTCTTGTAGTTACAGCTAAGTTGGCAGTCTTGAAATATTCCTCATGTAGTTCCACCGATGGTAGCACTTAATTCTCTCTATTGTTTATTTCTGAAGAAACATTGAGGCCAGGTATACTTTGATATTTTGTGTTGTTAAGTAACTTATCTTCCACACTTGTGATGCACTATTCTCCCAGAGTAGTCCATTTGGGTCGCTTGGATCATTAGATTTATCACCATTCCCTAACTGAAAGGGATAATTGAATCATTTGCTATATTTCCGATTTGTAAACTATTGCCCCCTCTTATGACAACAAACCCGCAATATCCAACTTTAACTACTTGTACAATATGTCATACGTTAAATTCAAAATACAAGATGCTGATGAATCTTGACGTTTCATGTCAAAATAGGCCTCATTGAGAACTTTCATGGGTGAATTTTATTCCCTTGATCTTTCTGCTGGTGAATCGATCATTCAACATTTTTTCTAACCAATGTCTCTAGTGCTTTGCTATATTTTGGTGTGTAAAATGACCCAGCCGCCATCCTCGTGTTGAAATTTCCATTTATGAAAGGGCGAGTTATCAGGGAAAAGGACACTCTAGCACTTTTAAAAATGAATAGCCCGAGTTTGAAACTTTTCAAAAGGTGGCTAGTCGGATATACTATTTTCGCTTTATAGCCTTTTCCTAATTTGGGGCATTTTGGCCTACGTAATTCATATACAATACTGATACAGTCTATATACAATACTAATACAGTATTCAACTTGAGCAATTCGGTCCTTTTAAAAATATTTTAATTTTTTTGCTATAAATTTTTTAACTAATCAAATATTCTCCTTTTTTTTATTGTTTAGAAATATTAATTAAATTATATAAAAACGATATAATTGTTAAATAGAATATATATCTATATAAGATATATGTATAGAAATTGTATAGTTCTATCGAATATGTATATGTATAAAATATATATAAAAAATATATAGAAAGTGTATGAAAATTATATAATTGTTGTATAAAACGTGTAAAAAAAAAATGTACAGTTATTGTATAAATTGTGTATCAAAACTATATAATTTTTGTATAGAATATTCATATGTATAAGATATGTATAGAAACTGTATAGAAGGTATGTAGAAACGGTATAGAACAAGCCAATAAATTGAAAAGGCTAGAAAGTAAAATTTAAATTCCATGGTCATTTTCATGGAAATAGTTTAATTTGAAGTGTCATTTATGTCCTTTCCCCTTTCAAAAATAGCAAAAGTTTGGCATAAAACTCACCTCTCATAGTCATACTTTACATATTTACCATTTATAGTTGTTGCATTCGATTCATAACCACTGTATTCACGTTTACTCAGTAGTCAGTATTCATAAAAAAAATATAATACATTACATATTTAGTCTCGCAAAAAACACTATCATTTTTTTTTCTAGTTTTTTATATATTTCTTTTCATGTTTTCCTCATTTTTTCTTCTTCTTTTGTTTTTTCTATCTATTCCTATTTTTTTTTCTTTCTTTTTCTTTCTTTTTCTCTCTTCTATCTCTAACTTCTATTTCTCCTTCTTCTTTCCTTTTCTTCTTTGATTTTTTTGTATTCTTTTTTGTGCTTTTTTTCTTTATCATTTTGTTCTATTTTATATTTTTTATATTTTCGAAAAAATATGACTACTCGAACACAAGTCATGGATAATAACGTAAATACCACAATTATTTATCGTATTTGTAGTCACACCATCATTTATATTTTGTGTTCTTTGATAAAACTGTATTTGTATTTATATTTTAAAGTCCGCGCTTGTATTTGTATTTTGTAGTTCACATTTGTACTTGTATTTTATAGTTCACACTTGTATTTGTATTTGTTAATTTACACCATCATTTATATTTTATATAATTTACACTTGTATTTTAAAGAACTATTTTGTATTTGTATTTTATGATTGACAGCATATTATATTGAATTATATTTGTATTGTGATTTATTGAGTTTGTATATTTAGATTATATTTGGATTATATTTGTATTTATATATTCTATTTTCATCGATGCCTTTTTATTTTTAAAGAATTATTTTGTATTGTATTTGTAAGTTAATTGCATATTGTATTTAGCCGTGATTATGTACAATTTATCATTTGCATGTGTATACAAATAAGTAAATGCATCAATTGTATTTTCTTGATTCTAAAGTATATAAATATGTAATGTATCATTTGATACAAATGTACTGTTTTATATTTGTATGTCAAAATTATCATTCGTATGTATAAATAAACAAACATCACTTGATACAAATACAATTATAAACAAATGAAACAAATGATTTTACAAATACAAATACAATATGCATTTGTATAAATATTTGAATTGTATTTATTTGTATCAATAAATACAACCCGTATCAATACATACAAATAAGTATTCATAGAAAGAAAATCAATCGTTCTTTTTCAATAATTAAAAAATACAAATGATAGTTCGCATTTATATTTGTATTTTATAGTTCACACTTATATTTGTGTGTTATAGTTCGCATTTGTATTTGTATTTTATAGTTTACACTTGTATTTTTATGTTATAGTTTGCATTTATATTTATATTTTATAGTACACACTTGTATTTATATGTTATAGTTCACACTTGTATTTGTATGTTATAGTTCGCATTTGTATTTATATTTTATAGTTCGCACTTGTATTTGTGTTTGTTAGTTCGTACAAATAAAAAGAAGGAGAAAAAATAAAAAAGAAGAAAAAGGAGAAAAAATGAGAGAAAAAAAAGGAGAGTAATAGAAAATAGAGAAAAAATACAAACAAAAAAGAAAAAAAAAGGAGAAAAAATGCAAAGGAAAAAAGAAAAAAACAAGAAAGGAAAAGATGAAAATAGAAAAAAGAAAGAGAAAATAAAAAAATAAAATAAAATGAAGGAGAGTAATAGAAAATAGGGAAAGAGAAAATACATGAGAGACTATGAATAGTAATTATGGGTAATTAATAGATAAGAGGGGCTATAAATTATAATTAATTAAAATTTAGGCTAAATAAAATAATTAAGAGTCTATATTTTTTAAGTCACGCAGTTATCCTTTATAAAACTAGCGACATCAGTACACTCATGGTGAAAGTATAGATCCTCTATAACGTCTATCTCGTCTATACTCTATAACCATTCAAGCGACTATTAAAGATGGGACAACAGAAAATTTATATAAGGAGATTCAACAAAATTAACAGAGTACTATTTCGAGGTTAGGATTTGAACCGTGACCTAATTTTTGAATTTCCATTACAACAATCAAATCTTGAGATATTTCTATATGTCAAAGGAATATACCTAAAGCAGTTACTTCCTTCGTACCAAATTTTTTAATTTAATTTTTTATTTTATTTATCTTTTTAATTAATTAAGAAGAGATAATTTTTTTCCTTCATATTTTATCTTTTGCATTAATTACTTTTTTCTTTAAATTAAAATATAAACATCATTTAATAGAGGTATTATGATAAACTAACCATATTATTAATTATATTTTTTAATCAATATTTCATCTCAATTTAGAATGAAGGAAGTAGTCTATTAAAAGCAAGTTAATTATAACATGGACGTAACCTACTATAATATTTTGGATTTGTCAGGTTAACCAAGGAATCAATCCCCTCCAAGTTGGGAAATATAATTGAACTTATTTTCAAGGAATCAATCCCCTCCAAGTTGGGAAATATAATTGAACTTATTTTCTTGGGATCTTTCAGAAATAGCTTCACTTTGCTGTAAATTTTACCTTTTATAATCATATTTTACATAATTATTATTTATAGTCGTTGTACTCAATTTACTCCCTCTGTATTCAATTTTATAAATAGTTTGTATTCATATAAAATATAAATACAGTACCTACTTAGCCACTATATTTGATTCACAGCTGTTGTATTCATTTTTACTCAGTGGTTTGTATTCATAAAAAAACATAAATACACTATATATTTAGTCTTATCAAAAATACTACCATTTTTTATATTTTTTCTTTTTCGTAGTTTCCTCGGTTTTACTTCTTCTTTTTTCTATTTTTATTTTTTTCGTTTTTTACTTTTCGCTTTTCTCTCTCTCTCTTCTATTTTTTTTTCTTCTTTGATTTTTTTTGGTTTTCTTTTTTGTAATTATTTTCTTTATCCTTTTTTTTGTTCTATTTTATATTTTTTTTGTATTTTTAAAAATATGGCTACTGAAGCACAAAGCATGGATGATAACGTAAATACCATAATTATTTATCGTATTTGTAGTTACACTGTCAGTATATTTTTGTATTCATTAATACAACTGTATTTGCATTTGTATTTTAAAGTTCGCTCTTATATTTGTATTTTTTTAGTCTGCATTTATATTTATATTTTATAGTTCGCACTTGTATTTGTATCTGTTAGTTTGCACCATAATTTAATATTTTATATAATTCATACTTGATTTTAAAGAACTTTTTTGTATTTGTATTTTATAATTGACTGTATATTATATTGGATTATATTTGTATTGTGGTTTTATTATGTTTGTATATTTAAATTATATTTGTATTTGTAATCTATTTTTGTCGATGTCTTTTTAATTTAAAGAATTATTTTGTATTTGTAGTTGTATTTGTAAGTTGATTGCATATTGTATTTAGTCATGATTAAGTACAATTTATCATTTTTATTTGTATACAAACAAGTAAATGCATTAATTGTATTTTCTTGATTCTAAAATATATAAATATGTATTTGTATGTCAAAATTATCATTCGTATATGTAAATAAACAAATATCACTTGATACAAATACAATTACAAACACATGAAATAAATAATTTTCCAAATACAAATACAATATGTATTTGTATATATTGTATTTGTATAAAAAATTGAACTGTATTTATTTGTATCAATAAATATAACTCATATCAATAAATACAAACAAATATTCATAAAAAGAAAATCAATCATTCCTTTTCAATAATTAAAATATACAAATGATAGTTCACACTTGTATCTGTATATCATGGTTTACATTTGTATTTGTATTTTATAGTTCACACTTGTATTTGTATGTTATAGTTCGCATTTGTATTTTATAGTTCGCACTTGTATTTGTGTTTGCTAATTCGCACAAATAATAAAAAAAAGAAAAATACAAAAAAATAAGAAGAGTAATAGAAAATAGAGAAAAAAAGAAAAAAAAGAAGGAAAAAATAAAAGGAAAATGGAAAAAGAAAACGAAAAGAAAAAGGTGAAAAAAGAGAGAGAATAAAAAAAAAGGAAAAAAAAAGGAGAGTAATAGAAAAAAAGAAAAAAAAAACATGAGAGAGACTATGAATTATAATTAGGAATAATTAATAGGCAAGAGGAAGCTATAAATTATAATTAATTGAAACTTAAGCTAAATAGGGTAATTAGGAGTCTATGTTTAGTAAGTTACGTAGTTATCCCTATTTTCTTTAGGCCACTAGTTCAACCGGGCCCTTCCAGTTTTTATTTGGTTTTCGTAACCCACTCGCTCGACTAATCCAAACTTGCATAGCATAAGACTTGATTAAAAGACAAAGTGCTCCCTAATATCATGAGTTTCTCATTATCAGAGCATGAAACTAAGACTTCTAATTGAGGGTGGTGGGATGGAATCTTGTCCATCCTACCGAACTCTGCATATGTCCAATACTGCAACAATAACGACTACAAGGTTGAGTCTCAAACAAGTTGGAGTCGACTAATGTAGAAATGGAAGCAGTAGTAACATTTTAGTCTTTGAACTTCGAATGGGGAAACTAAATTGTGACACATGAACTCCAGGGAGGACAAAAAAGTAGCATAAGCAAAGTTATCTCTAATATTGACTTTGCATTCCCAACAGCCACAAACACCCAGCAAGAAAAGGTTCTGCCAATGTCTTGGTCAGTGAGAGTGCTTAATAGAGCTAATAAGGACTCTGCATGATTGTTAATATGCAATACAGTTAACAATTTGGAAAGTAAAGAAGTTAACAGAAACATAATTCAAGTGAAAAATTTCACTAAAGTTGAAATAGTTACAAGGGGACCTATATAGATGAATGATCTAGTAAGCACTGTCTGAGTATCTCTGAGTAACTAGGCAATAAAGAAGAATATTTACTTCATGGACAAAACAAAGACTTAATAAGAGAAGCATTTGCACTGTAGTTTAACTATATTTTGTTTACACCTTGTCCTGAATCTTGCAACCTTTCCAACACTGATGTTTTCAAGGTTTCTAGTCCTCATCCCAAGTTTTAGAATATCGATCATTTCAAATCTTCTACTCCTGTTTTTCATGGTTTTTAATGTTCACCGTCTGCATATTTTCTTTAGTTATGTTGGTATACTTTGCTGTGTTACCTTCAGTTCATCCTCTCAAGCTTTGCTCATTTGCAAAGTTTTAGCAAGACCAATACTTAAAAGTTCTTCATTATTACCACCTTTCCTGCCTACATTTGGTCCTCCACTTGCAAGTTCGGCACTATCAAGTAAGTTGAGCTTGTAACCACCTTTGTTATTGTTATCCTTGCTCTCTAGTGGCACCATTTCCTTAACTATATATGGCTCATTTCCATCTTTACCTGACTTTCCATTTGAAGCCTCAAGTATTTTGCTTAGTAGTTTTGATTTCACCCGAGTCTCCCTTTCTCTGGCAGTTCCATCATTCGAAACTGAAGAAGATTGGCTTTGGGTGCTACTAGGCACAATAATTTTTTTCTTCATGAGCTTCTTCCTGCATAAAGATGTTAAAGTTATACAATATCAGCTGCTACTTTCTAGTTTGACTAAGTGTAGCTATATTTTAGAATTCAGTTAGTACTTTGTTATTTTTAGCTTGTGATATATTTCCTTGTTTTGTAGTACTGAAGATATTTGTTCCTTAAGTTTTGGAGAATTTGTTTAGTAGAATTAAAGTAGTGGTTTAGTGGGATAATGACTCTTTAAAATATTTAAGCCCATAAAGGCCACTAAGCGTATTGAATAAAAGTATTCAGCCACATACTCTGCAAATGGTTATCACGTTTCTATTCTCTTCTATTCTTCCTGCTATTTTTCTTTTCGACTATTGAGTTTTCTATTCTATTGAGTTCATCATTTGGCATCAGAGCCAGATTTAAAGGAGAGAAAGAGAAGTCATACAGAACATATATTAGCCGTTGGTGGCAACAACCATCTTTATGAACATAGTCAGTTGTTTTACAAAAAATAAAATGACTGATTTTCGAGCCATAGGTGGAGTGAAGAAACTCAACCACCAGAATTATAAAAACTGGATGACATATATGGCCTTCTACATTAAAGGTCAAGATATTTGGGAGTTCATTAATGGAAGCGAAGTCAAACCAGGGTAGAAGAACCAAATGACGCATTGAGAAAATAGAAGATTAAAGCAAGAAAGACATTATTTGCCCTCAAAACCACCATCGAAGAAATGTAGAACATATACGAGATGCTGAAGCACCAAAGAAAGCTTGGGACATGCTGGCTTCACTCTTTTCAAAGAAGAATGAAACACGACAACAACTTTTAGAAAGTGAATTATTGTTGATAGCTTAAAATGATATGAGCATTGCACAATACTCTCACAAAGTGAAGTCTACCAATTGTGAAATTTCAAAATTAGAACCAATAACTCCAATTAGGGAAACTAGGATGAAAATAATAATTATTCATGGTTTGAGATCTAAATATAGAAACTTTGTTACTGCAGTACAGGGATGGCAAAATGAACCATCACTTGCGGAGTTCGAGAATTTGCTTCCTGGACAAGAAGCTATAGTAAAGCAAATGAGTGGAGTTCCACAGAAAGGTAAGGAGGAAGCGCTCTACGTCAACAAAAGCAGAGGGAACTCCAAGCGGTACAATGTAGGTGGATAAAAAAGAAATGATAATAAGCCAAAAAGTTATCAAAGAGAGGGAAACTATCGTGCAGGGGAGCTTTAAAGAATCAATGGAGCAAAAACAAGAGCTTTGAAGAAAAGTGCCATAACTATGGAAAGAAGGGCCATAAAGTCAAGTTTTGCTGGTTCAATAAAAGGTCTATTGAGAGAAATGCTGCTACCACTTCTGGTCCAAAGGAAAATAGTGAAGATGATTGAGATGTTGAAGCATTCTTTGCTGTTGAACAAGAGGAGTTAGCTTTTACTGTAACAACCGCTAAGCAAATTGACTATAAAAAGACTGGATTGTTAATTTTGAATGCTTAAATCATATGACTGGCGACAAAGAGAAGCTGCAAAGTCTGTTTAAGTACAAGGGAAGCCAAGAGGTAGTGACAGTCGACGACATAAAATTATTGATAGCTCACTTCGGTAAGGCTGTAGTGTCTCTAAATAATTGTGCTGATCTGATGCTTTTCTAAAATGTTTATCCTGTACTAGGTTTGAATAAAAATCTTCTTTTAGTAGCACAATTGACATCTTTGGGTCACTTTGTTTTGTTTGGTCTACAAAATGTAAGGATATTTCATGATCTTGAGATTAAAGAAGCCAGTAATGAAGGGAGAAAAATTGAATTTTGTCTATGTAATATTGGCAGAAATCACATATATAGACAAGACAAGGAAGAATGAAACCGCAAACTTATGGCATATGAGCTTAGTCACGTTAGCTACGGGAAACTTAGTTTCATGATGGAAAAGTCAATGTTGAAGGGTCTTCCTAAACTTCAGTAAGGACAAATGTGATATGTGCAGGCTGCCAGTATAGTAAAATGCATCAGCTTCCATATGAGGAGTCTAAATATAAGGCCAAGGAACCATTGGAGTTAATTCACTCAGATATGTTTGGACCTGTCAAGCAAGTCTCTATTGGCGGGATGAAATATATGTAATCTTCATTAATGATTTTTCCAGGTATATGTGTGTTTACTTTTTAAAGGAAAAGTTTGATACATTTTCAAAATTTAAGAGTTCAAAGAGGTTGATAAAGCAGAAGTTGACAAGAAAATTTTTTACCTGAAAACTAACAATGGTGGGGAATATACCTCGTACGAATTTGCTGAGTTCCTTTGAAAATGTTGAATGTATCATCAGTTCACATATCCAAATACGATGCAATAGAATGGCATAGTAGAAAGGAAGAATAGACACCTAGCATAAGTTTATCAGAAAATGCTTCACGCAAAAAATATTTTGGGACAAGTTTTGGCGAAAGTTATGGAGTCTGCAGTTTTTGTGATCAATAGACTTCCTCAACAAAGGTTAAGTTTTCTTTCATCTTTAGAGAAGTTGTGGAACATGAAATATTCAGTTAGCTATTTTCATGTTTTTGGATATGTATGCTATGTGTTTATACCTAATTATTTACACATCTGTTAGGTATATTTTTGTAGGGGGTATGATAGTCAATGAAAATTGTGGCAATGTTGTGATCCAGCGGTGAGGAAGTGCTGAACTTCTCGAAATGTGATATTTGATGAAGCCTCTTCATAGTGGTCTTTAAATACGGGACTATTTCCAAATTCAGATGCTCTCAAATACGAATTGGACTCATTTCATATTTAGTTGAGTCTAGATAAAACTAAAGATGAAGCTAATGAGCGAAGACGGTGTGACTCAAAATACTTGGAAAAATGGTTTGAGACAACAACCAAGTGAAGAAGGTAAGCTAAATGAAGCAAACACATTACCTACACTTGAAAGGTCAACAAGGATCAGAAAGCAAAACCCCCAAGTATCAGAAAGCAAAACCCCCAAGTATGCCAATGCTGCCATAGTAGAAGAAGAAGATGAAAGAGAGTGAGAAACTCTTGATGAAACATTCCATAATTTAAAATGGATTAAAGCTATGAAGGAGAAAATCCTTACACTAGAACTGAATCAAATTTGGGAGCTCGTGGCAAAGCTAAAGAATGTCAAACCCGTTTCTCGTAAATGGATTTAAAGATAAAGCGTCACACCAATGGATCGATTGAAAGGCATAAAGCTCGTATCATAGCCCAGGGTTTTTTTCAGCAATATGGATAAGATTATGATGAAATATTTTTACTACCATCAGGATTCTACTTGCACTTGGAGCTAGTAAAGATTGGAACCTTGAGTAGATGGATGTAAAAAATGTATTTTTGCGTGGAGAGTTGGATCGGGAGATCTATATGTGCCAACCAATGGGTTTTAGGAGTCAAGATCATCCTGAGTATATGTGTAAGCTTCAAAAGGCGCTATATGGATTAAAGCAAGCGCCAAGGGCATGGTATGGTAAGATTTTAGAATTTCTTACTCATAGTGGTTATTCTGTACCATCGATAGATTCTAGCTTGTTTGTCAAAAATGTTGGAAGAAAACTAACTATTGTACTAGTATATGTGGATTATCTAAACCTAATAAGAGATTGTAAAGAAATTCTCTAAATCAAGAAGAATTTGTCAGTTCGCTTCCAGGTGAAGAAACTCGAACAACTCAACCATTTTCTTGGCTTGGAGGTTGATTGTAATGGAGAAGGAATTTGCTTGCATTAGAAAAAAATTTCAAAGATTTGTTGAAGAAGTATGGGATGTAATTGCAAACTAATCTCAACACCACTGGAGCCAAATACTAAGATATGTGCACATGAAGGAAAAGATTTAGAAGATGTGATAATGTATCGATAATTTGGTAGGTAGCCCAATTTATTTAACTCAGATTCGACCTGATATTTCTTTTGCAGTTGGTGTGATAATTTACTACATGCATAATCCAAAGAAGCACCACATGGAGGCTTTTCGGTGAATACTAAGATATGTGAAATGTACGATTTATTATGGTCTTTTGTACAAGAAAGGTGAAGAATGCAAGTTGGTTGGATTCCATGACAATGAATACGGAGGGGACCATGATACCCGTCATTTAACTATTGGCTTTGTGTTTAAGCTTGAAGCTGGAGAAATTTCTTAGTGCAACAAAAGGCAACCAACAGTGTTGTTGTCAACAACAAAAGTAGAGTATCGGGCAACTGTAGTTGTAGCTCAAGAAAGTACATAGTTTATGCAGTTGATGAAGGACTTGCAACAATCGATTGGATATGCAGTTCCCTTGTACTGTGAGAATTATTTAGCGATCTGCTTGGCTGAAAATCCTATTTTTCATGCAAGGACTAAGAATGTGGAAATACATTACCATTTCATCAGATAAAAAGTGTTGCAAGGAGAGATTGACATAGAGTATATTAAAACTGAGCAACAAATTGCAGATGTGTTCACAAAAGGATTAAATGTTAATAAGTTTAAAAGTTTATGTCAGCAGTTAGGCATGGTTAAGACAGGAGCTGATGTCAAGAGAGAGTGTTAAAGTTGTACAACATCAACGACTTTCTAGTTTGACTAAGTCTGTAGTAGCTATATTTTAGCATTTAGTTAGTATTTTGTTATTTTTAGCTTGTGATATTTTTTGTTGTTTTGTAGTACTACAGATATGTGTTCTTTAAGTTTAGGAGAACTTGTTTAGTAGAATTACAGTAGTGGTTTAGTGGGATAATGACTCTTCATAATATGTAAGCCTATATAAGGCCACTAAGCATATTGAATAAAAGTATTCAACCACATTCTCTGCAGACGGTTATCATATTTCTCTTGTCTTCCATTCTTTCTGCTTTTTTTTCAACTATTATGTTTTTTGTTCTATTGAGTTCATCAAAATATTCTGAAATTGGTATATTGTCATCCTCATCTTATGATTCTACAACTTTTATTTCACAATTGTGCAAAAATTCATAACATACAGAGGCATTCATCTTTTCGTGGTGTCTCTACAATATTCTTAGTACCCTTTTTATGAGCTCTAGACAACTGTCCCTTTACTAGATATTGAACTGCATCCTTGGGTGCAACATTTTAGTTCTTCCACCACTCCAAGTATCATCTGTTGACATTTGGCTCGACAAACCTAGAAGGTATACAGATCTTGACATCTTCAATTGGTCTGTTATAATTGGCCCAAGCACTTTTTGGAGTATGACCACTAGCATTCTTCACACAATCGAGCACATATTGATCGAATCCAAATTTTGTTGAAACTCTATGTGAACTATAATGTTCAACACAATCCATTTTAACTAGTTCAGAAGCTCTAATATGTCGAGAAAAAAATTAAGATTTCACTTCCCAACTTTGGTCTAACCACCACATATTCATCCTTTTCCTTGTACAATTTGATAATGTCCTAATTCTTTAAAATATCAACAATATAAGGATGCCACAGAAGATATTTAGGTGCAGAATCGATTTCACTCCTAGGATCCACACTACTTAGTTCTTCAACCTTATGCCATCTAGATACTCGTGGCTCCCCATAGTAGATGACAGTACTAGTCTTAGGCTGTAAATTAGGAAATCTTTCCCAAGCCCATAGCTGAACCAAATAAAGTGGAGCGTGAATGATAAGATCCGATTCATATTTGATAAATCTAGAATTACTAATTTTTTTCAGTGTTCTTAGATAACAAAGATACAATCGACTGTTTAAGAAAGTTCAGATCCCTATAAATACTAGCAAGAACAACAAGTGTAAGTGCTATTAGAATTCCTTGAGAAAGATAAATTGCAATAGGTAAAAGATCTCTATCCATAGTACAACTTTTAGGTTGAATCACAAACCTAGACAACCAAAGGGCCAAAAATGCAACATGCTCCAAATGGTCAACTCTGCCATCAAGATACTCCATCCAGGCATGATGATAATCATTCACCTTCCCTTTTATGATAATATGATAAGACTCACAAACCCTTTTTCAATTTCAACAGAATCTTTAGTTTTGCCAGGTTCCAACACAGAGTGTCCTAAAACAAAAAAACAACGAAAACTACCATATCCTCAAAAGAAATAGTTCCTTATCCCTATGGCAAGATGAATGTATTAGTCTCTATACACCATTGCTCTGCTAGCATAATAATCAAATCATTGTGCTTATAAATCTTAAATGTTGAAGCTATAAAGGATTCAAAGACTAGCTTTTTTCCATATCTCTTGGTGTAAAGGTTTTAACTCATTCACCCATTTAAACCATCTTGTATGTATGTAGAACCACCTCTAAATAGAACCTTTGGTGAAGAACAACAAGTAACTTTGGATCTTGAACGGACAAAAGAGGAGTTTTTTGGTAAAGGGTATTGTTGGTTTAAGAAAATGGGCAACTCTAAAAATAGGTTTTACTTGTTCATTGTTAAAATAAAGCATGGAAGCTCAATCCGACATTGAGAGCTCAAGGAACAAATAGAGAAATATACAGGGAAAAAGGAAAATGAAAAAATTTATTGAATTTCTAAGGAACTTGTACAAAATATCTAGATTGTTCATTGTATATAGACAATTCTGACAATTCTATAATCAACTTAGCCAACTGATAGCTCAGCTCCAGTTCACTCCAATTAGCTACCACTAACCAGCTAACTAACATCTACTTGCACAGTAAAAATCGAGACTATCTCCTAGTCGTATACGGTTCTTAGAACCACAAGTGATCTCAAGCTAACTCATATACGGGTATAATGCATGAACAACTGATTAAAACATATACAAAATCTAAATTAACTGAGCAAAAACATAATCATGAGATAATCTTTTTCAATACATTACTGTTCAAAGTTTACAACACTGTCATCTGAAAGAAAGAGGAACTTAAACTGCATATAATGATTCTGATTTATCATCTATGAAGACTCTACTAATACTGACTATAGGTAGTTGGGACATCACCCCCAACTATTTCTAATCATTACATACGAATAAGAAAATAAAATACAAGAACTGCAACTAACTTGAGTCCTCAAAATAAAAGAACTCATCAGTGCTGGTTAAATGTTGTGATCTGCCTAACTATGATCCTGAGAGTAAACACTTGAATCTACATCACATAAAAAAATGTAGGCAGAAAAGGTATACGATCAGTACTTTGGAATGTACTGAGTATGAGAGATATGCACTAGTCATGAAAATACTTAAAACATGCTTTAAAACAGAGGACATAACTATTTGCTGAAATATACATTTAAGACATGGCTATACGTAAAAGCTGTGATAGTCTAAAATTGTTAGCATAAAAGAATGTAAAACTAAAGTGAGGGTCATGTATGAATACTGGGTGTGAAATTGTGGGATGTGAACTGATACAATGACCAAGTAAATAAACTTATAATTTATCAATACTGTACTGAATAAATTGATTACAAGGTTATGCATGATTTGGAACTAAAACATAATCTGAGGAATATGGGAGCTAACCATAACCAACATTCCCCAATATGAGCAAATTAGGGTCCAACCTGTAACCCAATTTGGAAGGGTGTTAGTACCTTGCCAAGGATACCAACACTAGCTGTCGTAGATCCACTAAACTAAGGTCTTAAAAGACTAGGCTGTCATGCCTCAACTAACAGGTGACCTTTTATAACCTACGGTGGCAATGTATTTCTAGAACTTAGGGATTGCTACTAAAAGTCTCAAGCCTAAACTGACAGGTGAGCCTTCATCCCTATGTTCACTCGGTGCTAATTATTACTCCCAACTGAATGATACTGAAAATTGTACTATCCATTATGATTATATTCTGGAAATATCAACAATGGATAATCTAGAGTGCACAAAATCATGTAAATTGATATATGCATGAATCCTAGGTATCGTATTCATAACCCACCAGCTCTAACTAATGAAACTGAATATGATAATATTAAAAACTGATCATAATAGGAAAAAATGGGAAATTTTATAGTACGAGTCCAAAATTATGAATTTCCTAACATACCGAGAGTTCATAATTCATAGTTTGTAAAAATACTAATTTTCATAGGAAAACATGGCATGTCAACTAATATAGATTGAAATATGTAAAATCATGATACATAGTGCTTAATAGTCTTGAAATTGATAAATCTCATATAGCTTGATCATATACTTAAAATCTTAACTAATATCATATAAAACATGCATGGATTTGAGAATAGCATGAATGATATAATATGGGACTAAGAAATCATGAATAATCATTAAAACATGCCTATGAGTGACAAATATATCATGGGGAATTGGATTTAAGCTTAGAGTAACAATTGGGTAAAACCCTAGTTTATGAAGATTATAAAATTCATGAACAAAAATCACAATTTGGGCATGAGGATGAAAGGAGATCCTCATTGAATACCCACATACTTGATTACTTTTGATTCTTGAATTGAAGTTTTGAGGATTTAAACTTAGAGATGAAGAACCCTAATTTCTTATTTTGGATGAGTGGAAAATCACATGTTTCTTGAGTAATTTATTTGGTGTGTTTGTATTCGAAGTTGTTTTGACTTTATATTCAGCCTTAGAATAGCTTAAATGACGTAGTTTTAAGGTTAAAAGAGTGGGAAAATAACAAAAAAATCCTTAGAATCCGTCTAGAAAACTCCTAGAAGCAGTCCCGATGACTCTGGCAATGACTCATTATGTGTGGCCATGAGTCGTTGCTTGAGTCATGGTCAGGATCCCAAATTTCGGACCCTACTACTGTGTTAATGACTCCCTCTAATGACCCATTATGTCTAATAACAAGTTGTTATCATGGCCGTTATAACTAGACAACTTTGACAGTGCTTTAGTAATTTGGCCATAACTTTTCACCCCAATATCAAATTAAGGAAAAATTGGCAGCTTTGGAAAGATAACTCAATTATCTATCTATTAGTTGGTATTGAGATAAAAACATCCTTATTAAGATAAAAGTTTTGCTTGTTTTAAGTTGACTATAGTTATATTTTTCACAAGAATTTAATCGTTAAGGGATGTTTTGACTTGTCTATAAGCTAGGAGCTATTTGGGGCCTTAATATATGTCTAATCAATTATCAAAATACTAAAAAGTGAGGCTTGATTTTATATTAACTTGGATCATGATTCTAATATTGGCTTGGATTTTTAGGGTGTTACAATATCTCCCTTTTGGGATCATTCGTCCTCAAATAAAGACTATCTTGGTTGAAAGAATAGGAAAAGAGATGTAATCCCTGGCATAGAATTCTAAGAACTGAATATGGACATGATGACTAAAGTTCCAACTAACTTTAACTAGTTTGAAATTGAGGGAACTCACTAGTATTGTCTGGCTGAATTTTGAAGTTAGATAACTAATATGATAATGATTTCTGAATCTTGATATCTTTTATGGTTAGGACTGATTTAAACTAGGATTAAGGACTCAATTGAGTTTACACATAGAATGAATGAAAATAAATAACCTCATGGAATAGGCATAGTTATAAAACTTTAAATAGTAAGCCTAGATGAAAAGATGGAAAACTATAGGAGCTTATCTGTCTGATTGCTAAACTGAATTGTTGGATATATGGATCGACCCATACTTTTTAGAACTATAAAGTGACATCTAATGACATGAAATTTCTAAGAGTCACTAAAAAAGGAATATTTATTACCTTTAACACTCTTTTTACGAAGTTTTAATAACATTAGAGAGCATATAATTTTGGGTATGAGCTGAGTGAGATATCTGAATAAGGAATTGCAACATGGCTACAACTCTATAACATACAATATAGGCATATGAAACATAAGCTAAGATAGAATTACTATGCTTAGGCAATGCAACTGCAAACTTTCACGCTTAGCCACACTTCTCAAATACTTCCTTAGCTATATTTACCCCCTTAAATACTACACTTCATTTGATTGCACTTATAATCTTCACATGGGTATGAATAACTCCTTATACCAAAGTCTGAGTTGAACTAAATTCTCTTACCACGTTCAAGCTTGAACTAAATTCTCTTACCACGTTCAAGCTTAACTCAAAGTCACAAGGTACTACACATAACACCATAATACTAGTCTAAACCATGGATTTAATGTCCTATATGTTTTCAAAGCTCTCATCTCAAGAATAATACTTATTACCCTCTTAAAAACTAACTTCAACCTCTTACTAGGAATTCACTAGCGCAGAATGCATTTATCCACTTATATACGAACATGACTTCAACCTTTTACTAGGAATTCACTAGTGCAGAATACATTTATCCACTTATATACCAATATAACATTCAAGCCTATCATTATCACCATATATGAACTTCTAGGCAACCAACCTACCTAAGAATTTTCCCATATTCTCTAATACCTTTATCAGTAATAATTTTCATGCACTAACCCCAAGAAGACACCCTAGAATTCTCAATTAACTTTGACATACACCAAAAGATTTGTCTCAATCTTCCTTCACACTTATAGCCTTAGATAAAACAAGCATATAACAATCTTTTCGTAATAAGGAATATTTAATCTCTCTTATCTAAACCATTGTTCATCCATTTTCATCACCACTATCTTTACATAAGGAGAGGTCACTAAAAGGTTAGAACATAAGGACCTGAAGCATGAAAGAATACTATACATATCTTTGAAACTTAACTGAGGCCTAAGGAATAGAGTATCAAAGACATGGATTTATTAAAAAGATCTAAACTGAGGACATATATGTCATAATGCAAATTTTTAAATGGTCATTAAGGGTGTGCCACGAGTTCTGGGAATTGAGCATATTTTAAAACATGAGTACATGAGTCATGAGATACATGACATGAGTTTGGAGTTCATAAATTCATGGAATATGAGTCATACTTCTGAGTAAACTATCGCTTCTCATACTAGGAACAAAGGTGGACATGATTCCGCATAAGTGCATTATTATGAGCTATTGTCATAGAGTTGACCTGTAAGGCATGAATAGATGTCGTAATGACTAAAGTACAAAAATTTTTACCAAGATAAGAATGGGTTGGCTATCTTCCTTCCCAACTAGTGTTCTAGAACTCACTGGCATCACTACTAGAATCTAAAAACTTGGGTTCCTTGTTCTATCATCTCCCCCTTTAGATTTAAGCCATCCTTCTAAGTCTGTGAACCCTTTTAATAAACTTTAAACTGAACTGCAATCACTCTACTCTAGAGTTCAAGAATAATGGTACATAAAAATACTAAACTTCTCTTGAAAGACTATACCTAAAAGTGTAAAACCCACTACTAATATTCCTTCTAAGATACAATTTTTAACTTTCTATAGTCTTAATAGTCTTCATAATAACTTAAGTTCTTATTACTTCGAACCTTTTGAATTATCACAATACCCAGAGTTTACACTTTTTTCTTTTAGAATTTCAAACTCTTCTTTTTATTAGCTTAATCACCCATAATTCAAACTTAGATTCTAACACTTATCCCCAAACTTTTAATGAACTATACTAACTACTACTAGATAAAATAATGAAACATAGTAAGAATCATGAAACACTAACCCACTCAAAATTTTATGAACATACTTAAACTTAAAAAAACTTCTCTATCATTGTGGTCACTACCTAATCTCTAGCCTGAATTAAGCATTAACATACTCTAAGTCCTCCTTAATTTGTAAATCTCTCTCAAATTAATATTAAACAATCTACAGAACACCCTTCTGGCTCTATGAATTCATAACCTACTAAATTCAAATAAACCTTATCTCCACTTCACTACTGCTAAACTTCTTGTTCATGCTTCTAACTCTAGGTCATGCGACTAGGGCACATCTAACTTTGTCTAAGTACATGATTTTTATCAATAAGAATGAACTATTTCAAACTTTGGAACTTAAAGGCACTGATGGGATCCTTTTAAGCCCGTGTGCAATCTCATAACTGTCTGTGGGGATTTTCTGAGAAAACTCTATTAGTAGGAATTAAGCCTGAATATTTTCATTACCTCAAAAATAAGGCAGAGTTGGCATGAATGGAGCAATGTAAGAATCTGTATAATTTTCTTAGAGAACATCTCTACTGCATGATATAAGATATAAAGAAGGAAAATATTTCTTAAATGTCCTGTAGCCTCTCAACGAAAGTACAAATATCTCCATACCGTTCTACAAGACTCTACTTGACACGGTTTCATAGACATCCTAGGCCACTTGAAACTTATGCTCTAATACCAAGTTTATCACTACCCGAGATTAACCTCTAGTCATAATATGGTGCTTAGAACCACAAGTAATTCCAAGCTAACTATATACTGGCATAGTGCTTGAGCAACTAATTAAGACACATACAAAAGCTAAATTGACTGAGATAAAGAATATTCATGAGATAAGCTATTTTAATAAACTACTGTTCAAAGTTTGTAACACTGTTATCTAAAATAAAGAGGAGCTTAAACTACATAAAATAAATTTGATTGACCATCTATGAAGCATCTACTAATATTGACTATATGTAGTCAAGACATGACCCCCAACTATAACTAATCAATACATACAAATAAGAAAATAAAATACAAGAATTGCAACTGATTTGAGTCCTCGAAATAAGAGAACTAATCATTTGCTGGCTGAATGTTGTGATCTGCCTGACTATAATCCTGAGAGTAAGCACCTAATCTATATCACATGAAAAATATAGGCAGAAGAGGTATGTGATCAGTACTTTGAAATTGTTATATGTAGTTTTGATGATGAGAAGATGACTATAAGGGACCAGGTCCCTGGATTTTCATGACTATAACACAGTTGGCACGTGTGATTGCACAGTTTTGCCCTCTTGCACAACAAACATGCAGGTGTTACTCATACTGATTAGGACACCTGGTTCAATGAAATTTTAGACCTAATCATCACTTATCTATAAAATAAAAAAATGCTTCTTCATCAAATAATTTTTTCAAATATTTCAAAGAGCTTAAGAGAGAAAAAAAAGACAAAAACCTCAGAATTTCAACATCATTCAAGTTCTTAGTGAGTGTGTGATATTAAATAGAAATTGTTCTTGAGTTAAATATTGATTTATAATTGAAATGCTCATGCTATAAGAGTAATTTTTCTTTTGTTTTGAGAAGTGCTTAGGTAGAGTTGCCTAGGCTTGTTTCTGGTTAGAGTTAACTAGTTTTTGTAGGAATCTTGGTAGAGGTGTCAAGATGTGCTTGTAATAGACATATTGCAAGCAGGAGGAAACTAGAGTTAGGTTCATAGTCAAGTATGTAATCAAGAGTTTGGTTATAGTGGAATATTTTGAGCTTGTGAGGACAAGCCTTGGTTTTTCCTCCCTTGAGCAAGGGGTTTCCACGTTAAATTATGTATTCTTTATATTTCTTACAATGGTTTGTGATTCCTGGTGATTTACTATTTCATTGCCTGTGATTGACTTAGAGGGACCTGATTCCTCACTATGTGGTGTAACCCCCAAGGGATTCAGCAATTGGTATCAGAGCCAGAACACTCTAAAAGGTTAACACCTAGAGTTATTTGGTTATTATAAATGCTCTACCTAACTTGGAAGAAGGGCAATTTACCACTAGACCACCCATATTTAAAGGACAATACTATGGGTGGTGAAAAACTAGGATGTTTGACTTTATTATGTCTGAAGATAGTGAACATATGGACATTATTCTTGATGATCCTTATGTTCCAGTTAAAGAAGTCAGAGAGGGAGAAATAATAAGAATGATAGTAAAAAGAAGGAGCGAATATGATGATGAAAATAGAAAGAAAATTGAAAAAAACTACAAGGCCAAGAAATTGTTAGTTTGTGGCATAGGTCCTGATGAATATAATAGGATCTCAGCCTATGAAAATGCCAATGAGATCTGGGATTGCTTGAGGACTGCACATGAAAGTAATACTGATGTGAAGATTCTAAAGTAGACATGCTGACTACTCAGTATGAAATATTTACCATAAAAGAAGGAGAAATAATCTAAGAAATGCATACAAGATTCACTTATATCATTAATAAGCTTCACTGCCTGGGAGAAATAATTCCATTTTATAAGAAAGTAAGGAAAATTCTTGGTGTTCTTCCTAAGTCCTGGGAAAGCAAAGTAGATGCAATAACTGAAGCCAAAAAACTGAAGACCCTCACCATAGATGAACAGATTGGAAATTTAAAAACCCATGAGCTTATGAAGCAGCAAGGAATAGAGAAGAATAATGCCAAAAGGAAAAAATCTCTGGAATTAAAAGGATTCCAAACTTGATTCAATAGAAGAGGACACTGATGTTGCCTATCTGGCGAGAAGAATTGCCAAAGCCATAAAGAAGAGTGGTCAGTTCCAAAGAGAAAAAAAATAATAGTAAAAAGGGAAATTGTGTTAAGATATGTCACAAATGTGGGAGTACTCAGCAATTTATCAAAGACTTTCCAATGCATAAATTTGATTATCAGGAGTATCTCAAGAGAGGAGGTGATAAGGGAAGAAACATGGACCAGGTCCCTAAAAATTCAAGAAGGGAGGAAATAACTGAGTATACTTTAAAGCATACTTTGGAAGCATGTGGAGACTATTCCAGTGATTCAGTTGAAGATGAAAAGACTGGAGATATTTCTATGCTAGCAGTGGAAAACAGTCCAATTATCTATGATTTCTTATTTGCATTCATGGCAAACATAGGGGATAAAAAATAAAAGGAGGTAACATTTTTTGATATTAATGAGAATCTAGATAATTACACTGCTATAAAGATAAAAAGGCTTACTAGTGTCTTGATTGACTCTGTATGTGAACTGGCTGCTGAAAATAATGCTTTAGAAGAGAAGGTAGAGAATCTGAGTTGTATGAGTCAACAGAAGAAAGAAAATAATTTAGATGGTAAAGAGAAAAAGGAAGCTTTAAGGCTTCAAATTGATCTTGAGGAAAAAATAAGGGAATCTCAAAACATCTTATGCTTGCACTGCACAAGAATAAAGAGTTATAAAGGGACCTCATCAATTTAGAAAAAGAGATTAACAAATGTACTTCTTCTTCCTAAATTCTTTCTAATTTAACTAGTCAAGGTGTTAATAATGGTAGAGGTCTGGGCTATCAAGGAGAATTCCAACCTATTAAGTCTAAAGGAAAGGCTGCTCATTATGTTGGAAGAAAAGAGTATGAACTCCTGTGTACTTACTGTAGAAGAAATAGACATTTCCAAAAAAAAAAAATCCTGCACTAGCTTAAGGCTAAATTGAGGAGTACTGAGTACATTTATCAGGAGAATGCACATCCTAAGGGCTTCAAGTATCTGAAAAAGGTGAAGACAAAGCTATCACTGCCTAGATGGGCCAAGAAGGATTTTATCACATCATTATCCTCCGACTAAGAACTTAAACTTAAGTGGTTCCCAAATCTAACTTGTGATTATGATTCTAGGCACGAGGAAGGGGATTGCAGTTAGGAATAACTCATTGATTGAAAGGGTTCAAAGCTTAATGATAAAAGGTATAATTGTGCTCTCTCTCTCAAGACACTTCAAGGTAGAAGTGTCTAATTATTGAAAGAGATAATTTCAAGGTACCTGGTCCTACAGAAATTCATCTTAGAATATCTCTCAGACCTATTATAAAAGAGCAAATTGAGACTGAGGTTTATCAAATTCCCCTAACCTAATATCTGAGTCAGTGTTACTCCTTAAAATATGCTATGTTAAGAAGACATGTATCTATGATAAAGTAGTTTTATGTTATTCTAACTCAGTTTTTTACCTTTGCAGGTATACACCCATAGGAACAACTTGGGAAAGGAACAAATAAAGCTAACACAAGCAGATAATTCAGTTAAAAGGGAAGGACCTGGTCCTATCTCTCAGGTTAGAACCAAAATGATGTGCCTTAAAATAAAATAAAAATTATTTAAAAAGGTCCACATATCTTCTCTCATGACAAAAGATGTCAAATTTACTTCTTAAGTAAAGAGTCGCACCTAGTGTGATTAAACACGTCTTTCAAAAATGGTACCTCTTAAATGACCAATGGCCACTTCCTTAATTACAAAATCAAACCTCGTATATTTCATTCTCTTCCTAGTCAACTCAGTGTATCCTTCTATATTATTCTATCCTGATCTAAACTGCTTATTTTGTCTCATAAAAGTTTAAGATGGAAGAAACTCCATCTTCCTCAACCTCCATGAAAAATCTTTATTTAGATAATCCTCAATATTATCAAAGTGCTCTATCAACCTTACCTTCTCCTAAAATTACCAAAACCCTAGATGAACAAGTTTCTATTGACAATCCTGTTTTCATTAAAGTTCTTTCTGAGTTAGCATTAGAATATTTGAATCATGGTCTCGACTCACCAATTGAACAAGAACCCTCTCAATCAAAAATTCCCCCATCCTTAAAAGAATTAGGGTCCTCTAATGTCTCACAAATTCTCGTTGGCCCAGAAGAAGTGGTAGGTTCTAATGAATCAGAAAAGTTGCTAGTATCTGGTTCCCCTAGTGGCTTTGAGTTAAAATCCATATTTGCCCAAATATGTGATGATGAAATTCCTGTAAATAAATTTTATCCTTTTAGTAACACAAATTTGAGAGATCAGAATTTGCTTCTACTTGCTTATGATCCCTAAGAAGGCTCTATAAGTATAGGGGAGCAACCTGTAAGGGAAAATAATAAGATAAGGAATGAAGAAGTGATAGTACCTTCAAATAAAGAAGATGAAAAGAATGAGGATGAACAACTACTGATTTGGAAAATAAATAGACTGAGAGACGGTAAAAGAAAAAGGAAAATGATTGACACTAGTGTACAAGGCACTAGATCTTACTCCACTAGAGGATCTGAACAAAAGTTACTAGCTGATACTATGAAGACAAGTAAGTCTTCTACCATTAAAAGAAAGACTTAAAAAAGTTGTCGTAATAAAGGAGGAAAATATTAAAATTATGAAGGTTAGAGAAGAGGAGAATACTAATTCTGACATTGTTATTACAACTAAGAAGAAAATCCAAGAGGTTCATATTGATGAGAGAACAAGGTCCTCCGGTCCAAAGTCTGACAGTATTGTTGTAAGAAAAATGAAACATATTGCTGTCAAAAGAAAGAAAGTCTTTAAGGGACCTGGTCCCATAAATAGAAAAACTAATAAAAAGGAAGAATTATGTAGTGACTCAAAGAAAAGAAGAAAAGAGGAAGAAAATAAGGTTGTTCCTAGAGAAGCAAGGAATGCTATATTGGAAACCCAAAAAGTGCTATCTGGGAGAATGTTTGATCCAAGGATCTATGAGAAATCGGGGATGGTGGAATTGGTAGAGTATGTGAAACACCAAGATTGGATTCACCTACTTACTGAAACAGCTCCTATGGTGTTTGAAAATAAAGTTAGAGAGTTTTACTAAACCATAGATTTCTCAGAAGATATGCTAAGCTTTACAGCTCAGGTGGAGGAAAAGTCTATCCATATAGATGAAGAAGCACTTGTAAGGATTTTAGATGTTCCTGTTATAGGAGTAAAATATGTTGTGAAGGAACAACCTACCACTAAATTTATGATTAAAGCCTCAAAAGTGGGTGGAACTTCAATAACTGTTGTGAAAAAGAAGTTTTTTATTAGTGAGTTTTAGCTTTTATTTGAGTTAATCAAAAAGGTTCTGTTACCAAGATATTAGAAAAAAAAACCATTGCCTTTGGTGTTAACCTGTTCTTGATAGAATATTTGAGTAAGTTTGAGTTGATAAGCTTACCTGCTATGATGATAGAACACATAAAGAAAGTAATCTTTGAGAAATAAGGGAAGTATGGTATGCCTTATGGGTACTTTCTAAACAAGGTGTTTGATCACTATGGAATAATTGGGACAAAGGAAACCCAAGGAACAGTCAAACAAAACTTCAGTCTGACAACCCTAGTGGAGAATTAATGCATAGAAGGCAAAGATGGATTAGTATCTCAAGTATCTAAGCTGTTAGTTGTTCAAGAAAGGTTGGGAAAGGAAATGGAGAATTTGAGGATTGTGTTAGTAGTAAAAGACATTGAAATAATGCACATGAAACTATAGAATCAAAAGTTTTTTATCAGAGGGACCTGGTACCACTGAAGAGCTTGCAGTAGAAAATGCAAAGCTCAAGGGCAAGGTTGTAGAATTAACAGATGAGGTTCATGAATGTTGAAGTAAATACCATAACTAAACGGTTGTTGGATGCTTATACTACTGAGGCTTCTTGAATGGACATGTTGCTAAAATCACTCTCCCCTAAGCCTTCTTCTATCTGAGTCCTATTGTGTCTATTTCCTGTGTCAATCTCTATTATGGCCTTTGCAAATAGTTATTTGATGTTTTTTTTCATATATTGTAATGGTGCTAACAATGAATGAATTCTACTTATATGCCTCATCTGGTTTCGTTGTTTTAAAGTTGTTCTTCATGTTAGTGTTGTCCTAGTGGCCATGAGTTAATTAACTTTTACTTATCTTTACTCTTGGTTTATTGTTAATTCTTTTCAATGATGCTAAAAAGGGAAATACTGACTTCATATGTAAGGACCAGGTGTGTGTGTATAAGGACCAGGTGTGTGTATGTTGTGCGCTTATATGGTGTATGCTGATAGAGGAAAGAAAGTAATGTACGTTGAATAGATGAATTATGGTGAAAAGTGACAGGGGGAAGTAGTACATCAAATGTCCTTATGTGATCAGAGTTTTTGCTGTAAAATAACAATAAGGGACCAGGTCCTTGTGTTGTATAATTATGGAAGCATGATGATAGAGGGAATATTCATCTTCAGAGTGGTAATCACACTGATTAAATATATTGGATGTGTATTTATGCTCAAAGCTTTGTGGTTAGTTTGTCATCATCAAAAAGGGGGGAAATTTCTATATGTAGTTTTGATGATAAACAAATGACTGCAAGGGACCAGGTCCCTGGATGTTCATGACTATAGTATAGTTGGCACGTGTGACTGCATAATTTTGTCCTCTTGTCTAATAAATTGGCAGATGTTTCTCATACTGATTAGGACACCTAGTCTAATGACATTTTAGCGTAATTATCACTCATCTATAAAAGGAAAACGATGCTTCTTCATCAAATGGTTTTTGCAAATATTTTGGAGAGCTTAAGAGAGAAGTAAAGGCAAAAACTCAGAATTTCAACATTGCTCAGGTTCTTAGTGAGTGGGTGAGCTTAAAGAGAAATTGTTCTTGAGTCAAATACTGGTTTATAATTAAACTACTCATGCTATAAGAGTAGTGTTTTCTTTTGTTGAGACAAATGCTTAGGTAGAGGTTCCTAAACTTGTTGCTGGTTAGAGTTAACTAGTTTATGAGGGAATCGTGATAGAAGATTAAAGGTGTGCTTGTAATAGAGGTATTACAAGTAGGAGGAACCTAGAGTTAGGTTCACAGTCGAGTCTGTAATCAAGAGTTTGGTTATAGTGAACTGTTTTGAGCTTGTGAGGACAAGCCATGGTTTTTTCTCCCTTGAGCAAGGAGTTTCGACTTTAAATCCTGTATTTTTTTTCCTTTTTGGTACTGGTTTATGATTCCTGGTGATTTACTAGTTCATCACCTGTGATTGATTTTGAGGGACCTGGTCCCTCACTGTGTGGTACAACCCTCAATGGTTCCAACCAGAATATACCGAGAATGTGAGATATGCACTAGTCATGAAAATACTTAAAACATGCTTTGAAACTGAGGACATAAACCATTTGCTAAAACATGTATTTAAGACATGGTTGTACGTAAAAGTTGTGATAGTCTAAAAATTATTAGCATAAAAGAAGGTAACTAAATTGAGGGTCATATATAAATACTGTGTTTGAAACTGTGGGATGTAAACTGATGCAATGACCAAGTAAATAAACTTTTAACTAATGAATAATATATTGAATAAACTAATTACAAGGTCATGCTTAATGTGGAACCAAAACATAAACTGAGGACTGTGAGATCTGACCATAATCGACATACCCCAATCTAATCAAATCAGGGTCTAACCTATAACCCTATTTGGAAGGGTGCTAGTACCTTGCCAAGGGTACCCTTGGCAAGGTACTAGCTCCAGCTGGCATGGATTCACTAAATAGATATTCCAAAGGACTAGGGTGTCATGCCTCAACTGACGGGTGGCCCCTTATAACCTACGGTGGAAACATAGTTTTGGAACTTAGGGACTGCTACTAAAGGTCTCAAGCCTAAATTGACGGGTAAGCCTTTATCACTGCATTCATTCGGTGATAAGTACTACTCCTAACTGAATGACACTGAAAACTATACTGTTCATTATGATTACATTCTAGAAATATCAATAATGGATAATCTGAAGTACTCAAAATCATGTAAACTGATATATGCATGAATCCCTAGGTATCGGGTGTTCATAACCCACCGGCTCTGATTAATGCAACTGAACATGCTACTATTAAAAGTTGATCATAATAGGAAAAAAGCAAAATTTCATAGCATGAGTCCAAAATCATGAATTTACCAACATCTGAGGGTTCATAATTCTAAGTTTGTGAAAATACTAATTTCATTGTAAAATATGTTATGTCAACCAATATGGATTGAAATCTGCAAAATCATAATAAATAGTGCTTATTAGTGAAACTGATAAATCTCATATAACTTGATCATATGCTTAAAATCCTTACTAATATCATATAAAACATGCATGGATTTGAGAATACCATGAATGTTATAATATGGGCCTAAAGAATCATGAATAATCATTAAAACATGTTTATGAGTGACAAATATATCATAGGGAATTGTATTTAATCTTTAAGTAACAATTGGGTAAAACCTTAGTTTATGAAAATCATAAAATTCATGAACAAAAATAATAATTTGGCATGTGGATGAAAGGATATCCTCATTGCATACCCACATACGTGATTACTTTTTATTCTTGAAGTGAAGTTTTGAGGATTTGAACTTGGAGATGAAGAACCCTAATTTCTTGCTTTGAATTTGGAGTTGTTTAGGATTTATATTCAGTCTTAGAATATCTTAAACGACGTAGTTTAGGGATAAAAGAGTGGAAAAAGACCAAAAAGCTCTTAGAAATTGCTTGAAAAACTCCAGGAAGCAGTCCTGGTGACTCTGGCAATGACTTGTTATGTCTGTCCATGAGTCATCAGGAACCCAAATTTTGGCCCCTACTTCTGTGGTAACGAATCCCTCTAACGGCCTGTTATGTTTGATAACGAGTCATCATTAGGGTTATTTCACTGGGCAGCTGTGACAGTGCTTCAGTAATTTGGCCATAACTTTGTACCCCGATATCGAATTAAGGTAAAATAGGTGGATTTGGAAAGCTAATTCAATTATATATATGTTGGTGGGTCTTGAGGTAAAAAATTCTTCATATCCTTAAAGTTATGATCATTTAAACTGACTGTAGTTATATTCTTCACAAGAATTTAATTGTTAAGGGATGTTTTGACTTGTCTATAAGCTGGGAGCTATTTGAGGGATTAATATATGTCTAAATCACTTATAAAACTATCAAAACACGAGTCTTGATTTTTTATTAACTTGAAGCATGATTATAATATTGGCTTGGATTTTTGGGGTATTATAAAAGCATTCGTCGAACAAATATAGAACCCAACTAGGTTAGGGTGGATCCCATGAGGAATAGGTCAAACTTCTGTCAAGAGTTTGCTGATGTAATTAGGATTTAAGTACATAAAATTAGGGTTTTGTGAAAGTAAATTGTAATAGTAGCAATTGTTGGTTGATTGGATTGTGATCAATATGAGATGAGCACTAGGATTGTGTTCCCCATAATTTCATATCTACTAGCAGACTATCCCAATGTCTTGCGTAAAAAATATCACAAAATATGTATTACCTAACCATCTCTTGACCTTGATTTTTATATGAATTTCACTGATCTCCTCTCGGACTAAGAGCGTTGCATTACTAACTCTTGTTTAATGATTTCATAGTAACTATCTTAGTTAAGGGTCAATTTAATAAGATGGAGGTTGATAGCTTTAAATTTATTTTATGATGTCCTTTTTTGAATCTCTATCTCTCTCTCCAGTAAGTCTAGAATACAGACGAGTTCTTAACATTTGTAACTGTCAAAAAAGCAATCAAATCGAAGGAAATTCCAATACATGCAAGCACATTAGTTTATAATGACTTCATACTTAACCCCATTTTGTTAATTCATCATGATTCCCACAACCTTAGTTATAAGGTTTAGCCACTCATGCTCATAAGCATACAAGAAGAATTCATAGATGAAAGCATAATTGTGCATTTACAAGAATAAGATGAAAAACCAAACTCTCAAATTGATTAAAAATCCTGAAAAATCGATGTCAATGATTCCAAAATAAATGATATATCTAAGAACCTTAAAATAATGTAAGAGTGTGTAAGCTAATCATAAAACATCATGGGAGTGTTTATAGATACAAAAAGAATCATATCCTATACTGTGTAGGAAAAGCAGGTCAGCAACATCCTACAGCTCATGGGTTGGGTCGTGGATCAGACCCATGAGTCATGGCTCTCAATCATGGAAATCAGGCTCAGCTTCAATCTTGAGTACTTGACTCATGACTGCCACCTATTATTCATGAGTTGGAGTCACGAGTCATGGGTCATCTCATGGGAATTAGAATTACTTTTCAGCTTTATAACCCAAGTCACATGTCAACTCACAAGAAGTAGATCCTATCTACAAGTCGTGGATCAACTTGTGGATCACCAACTCAATAAATTTTCATCTTTTTTTCTCAGGTTTTCCTCTGAAACCTATTTTTCTACATAATTAGCACAAAAACACATCATATCCAATAACAATACCTAAGTTCTTGCATAATTTCCTTATTTTAAGCATTGAAAGTGCCATGAAACCATGTCATATCAACACCCTCAACTTAGAACATTTGCATGTCCTCAGGAAAATAAAACATAATAAGTACCCACGATGCATAACTAAGAGAAACTTAATACACCTATGACAGTCAATTCATTCAGTCCAATACAAACTCCTGGCTCCCTTCAATTGAAAACTTTTAAAAGCACTGTGTGTATATATGTAGTATAATATCATGACGCGACAGGGATCAAATGATTGCATCAGATTAGCAACAAATAACTAAGCATTTATGCAAATGACATTATCGGAATAAATAAGCATCTAAAAATGCAACCCATATACCTTCAAAAAAAAGAAGTCCCATACTTTCATAGTATCATAATGAATATCAATGAAGGAAATACTTCGTAGAACTTGAACTTACAAAGACGTTCAAATAATGTGCATAAAATACCATAGGATTGCCCTTATTTTTTATGCCTTAGTTTTTCAGATAATTAGACAATGATAAAAACCACATCTCTACTAATAAAAAACTTGTTAGTAATATCCATGAGTAAATAACCCTTTTTAGTAGTAGAATAACCCATCATAATAGTAGGTTTAGCTATGGCTGAAAACTTATATCCTTTTGGAACAAGTGAAGCATAGTACAAACAACTAATTATCCTCAAGTCTGACAATTTTAGAGGCTTGAAAATAGCAGCTCATATGGGCTTTTACCAGTTATAACATAAGATAGTAACCTATTATTAGATATACTGAAGCCATGATACATACACCCCAAAATTTAATAGGTAATAAGGACTGAAATATTATAGCTCTAGCCACATTCATCATATGTCTATGCTTCCTCTCCACTATATCATTCTTCTGTAGTATGTAAAGACAACTAATCTGGTGTATAATGCCTAGATAAGAAACAATCCTTACATTGACAATTAAAGAACTCTGTGCAATTTTCAGATCTCACTAAATTAATGGAACCACCAAATAGAATTTTGATCAAGGAAAAAATCCTTAATAGCAACAATTTTTTTAGATTTAAGTTTCAACAAATAAATCAATGTATATCTACTATAGTCATCCACTACTGTCATGAAGTACAATTTCTTATCAAATGTTGGAATTTTACAATGTTCCCATAGATCCATATGTACAAGATCAAATATGCAAATGTTTTAGAATCGTTAACAGGAAATGAAAGTCTAGTTTGCTTAGCTAATGGGCAAACTGGACATTTATTTATCAAGGTAATGGAATCATTACTACTATATAGACCTAAGAATTTAAGAGTTTGAGATATAGGATTCCCAAGTCTTCTATACCATAGACTATAATCTTCTAATGAAACTCTTATAGCTAATCTCAAAGGTATCTGAACTTTATCTACATATTTCATTCCCCATTCACTTTTGAATATGTACATACCTCTTTCTTCCTTACTAATTCCCTTTAACCTACCACTAAAGAGGTCCTAAAAGACACAAAAGTTAGGGTAGAAGGAAACAAAACAAGATAGTTCTTTGGTAATATTTGACACAGACAAAAATTGAACTTGAATCCACGTAAAAGCAATATATCTTTCAATAAATCATTCTAAAAAATGTAAGCATCTCCAACACGAGAAATCTCCACTTTGTCACCTGCAGACAATTGTACTTTATCTTGTTATGACATGTGAAAGGTTGATTCTCTTGTAAAGGATTCTCTGTGTATTATAATATGGTGAGAAGCACTGGAGTCTACTACCTAATTTTGAGCCAAAGCATTTAATAGAAAAAAAGTAGTGATAATTGTCATATTGACTTACTTCAACTCCTTGGTATCCTTGTGCAACATATTCATGATTTAGTGATACTCATCCTCTGTGAAAGCCTGTTCCTTAGCTACAAATGTATTGTTCACTTCATGAGTAGTAGAGGCAACGTCACAACTAATTTGAGTAAATTTATTTATGGATGTCTGTGCAATGTAAGTTGATGGAACTGAGACTGATGAAAAGACCATTAGAGTAACTATTACCCTTATGAGTAGCTGGTTCCTTCCTCAACTTCCAATCAGCAAGATAGCCAATCAATTTATACCAGTTATTTCTTATATGACCAGCAAAGTGACAATACTCATATTTTTTCCATTTGTAATTAGGATTGCCATAATAATATCCTTAATTTTAATTGATATGCATAGCAATAGGATCAGATTTGGAAAGCACAATAGTAAACAATGTTGGATGTTGAATTTCATCTTTGGTTATCATAGCATAAGCTTGGTTAATGGTTTGAGTTACTCCCTTTAGTAAGATATGCCTTCGATCTTGATCGTAGGATTCATTTAGACCACTCAAAAACTAAGTTAGTACCTTGTCAGAGTGGATTAATCTCTCTATACAAATGCTAAATTCTTATGCGGTTCACTTTGTCAAACCGTTCCTTCAAGTCCTTCCCAATTTCAAAGTCACTTGTAGAAGAGCATTATATTCTCCCCATAGACTTATCAATTTAATGAAATAGGTTGAAATTGAATCAGTACCTTATGAGAGTGGATTAATCTCTCTATGGAAATGATAAATTCTCATGCGGTTCACTTTGTCAAACCATTCTGTCAAGTCCCACCCAACTTCAAAGTCACTTGTAGAGTACAATACCACTTAAAAGCTCTTCACATACAGTGTTCATAATCCAGGATAAATCAATGATATTATATGTTTCCCGTTGCTCATGAAGTTCCACTTTATATGAATCCTTGTTGCAAGCTCCGGTTACGAATCTATATTTGTGTTTTCCTCAAATATAATGGTTTCTATTTTTTTCCTATTGCTCATTTTATAAAGATTTGTGGACCTAGTATCATTATCTATAACATGTTTTGCTCGGCATATGTTTAAAGAACTTTTTCCTAGCCCGATATAAGTTTGTAGTAATTATGTTATCCGATACAAGTTAGTGTAAGATAATCTCAACATTTATCCTTAGAATATTATTTTTTTATTCCTCCTAGTCCTTGCCAATGATAAAAAGAACTTAAAAATAAAAATATATTGCTAAATGTTAAAACTCAAAGCAAAACTATTTTATTCACATTTTTAGCAACGGTAACAATGCATTTACCCAGTGGCAAAACTAAGAATTTTGCTAAGAGTGCTCGAGACTTGATATACATGTATATAAAGTGAAGTCATATAACAGTGCATAAATTTTTGACAAAGGGTGTCTAAATTACCACTTTTCAATCTATGTGGATACGCCACTAACTGCAACAGAGTGGCAACTCTGATTTAGAGGATGCTTAGTATAATTGAAGTAGGAAGAGTAAAAATAAACTTGATGCCTACTAAAATCATATTGTATTAAAAGAATACAAATAGGAAGCGGCAACTAAAAATTGACAAATATAATTTTTCATCTGATATATAAATTGTACCAGTAATTCCATAACATGAAAGTTAATTCACAATACAAAGATCTAAAGAACTATTCAACAATATTCTACTTTATAATAGAAGACATGTAAATTGAGGCATTTTATTACACTAGTGATAAAACAAGAATTGTTTAATGGTGTCTATATAAACTAATTGAGAGAGAGAGTATGTGATCTAGCATTTAACATTTATATTGAATCTAACAACTCCTACATAAAATAACTTGTTTCTCAAGACTCTTAAGATAAAATTCTATATCCTTTACAAGATCATAAAATCTGATTATTTCCCCTCTTCTCTGCTTATTGACACACGATTTGGGGCTATATTACTGTTATTCTAATTTCCATCATGTTCACGGTCTGTATGCTTCTCCGTTGAACTAGGAGGCACAATATTAAGCCATTATTTGACAAACTTTCATTGAGAAATTCTCCATGTCATTTCCCCCAATGCACGTGGAAGGAGCTACATTGTTGTCATGAGTAGAAACATGAAAATCAAATAAGTTAGAAAGTTATTTTGATCTTTTTTGACTCCTTCGAGACACTCCTTTAAATGCATCTACTAGATGTAATACTTCTTTTCTCCACCATTTTAAACACTATGCACTGACATCTGATTCAGACAACTAGGAGGATATATAACCTTAAAGGAGAATCAAAGGGCCTGGTATAGTTGTACCAAATAAGTTGTAGGCTTGAAGGTGAGTGAGGAATCCATTTAGGAAAGTGTTGATCATATCCTGTCGAATGAGTTGGCAGATTTAGTCATAATATGCTCTATTGATGAGCTGGCAGATTTGATTATAATATGCTCCACAAATGAGTTGTTAGATATGATTACAATTTACTGTGGTAAATATGGTTATCAGATATTGTTATTCTAGAAAAATAGATTTGAGAAAATCCCTTGATTCATGTATCTCATAGGAATTAGGGATTGCTTAGATTATTTGATATTTTTGTTCACCTATAAATATTGTACAACTCTATAAATAAAGATATATTTTTGCAGCATCTAAACTTTCATGGTATCAGAGCGGGACTTTTTTCCCTAATATCATATAGTCAAAACAACCTTTCATGGAGAACGTCTTTCTAGAACACCAAAAGAAGACAAAATGTCTTCTCTAGAAGTTCCTACAGAAAATATGATAACTCAAGGAGGAGATGCTTCTCACATGCCCTTCCAGTTAACTTCTCATTGATTAAATGAGAAGAACTATATAGAATAGGCACAATCCATAAAGCTTGCAATCGATGGTCATGGAAATTTGGGACATTTGATGGAGAGATGAAAAAGCTGGATGTTGGAGATCTAAAGATGAACACCTAGAGATTAGAAAATTCACTTGTGATTGCCTTGTTAATAAATTCCATAGAGCCAGTCATAGGTAAACCTTATATTTTTTTACCCACTTCTAAGGATGTGTGGAAATCCATTAGGGAGAAATACTCTGACGTAGAAAATGCCTCCCAAATTTTTAAGTTAAATATAAAACAATGGAAAGTTAAGTAGGGTGAGAAAGAAGTCACTACTTACTATAATGAAATAGTGTCTTTGTGGAAAGAGTTTAACTAGTGTTACAATGATGAATGAGAGTGTTCTGTGGATAGTGTTAGAACAAATAAAGGGAAGAAAATGAGGGAATTTACCTTTTTTTAGAGACATTAAGTCAGGAGTTAGATGAGGCTAGATCACAAATCCTAGGAATAAATCCTTTACCCTCACTTCGTGAAATCTTTTTTGAAGTTAGAAGAGAGGAAACTTGGTGAAAGGTTATGTTAAAACCTAATAAATGTTGAACTAAAACCTGCTATAAAATCTTCAGATCTTGTAATAGTGAAAAATGAAGATGAAAAAAAGAAAATTCCATGGTACGATCATTGCAAGAAATAATAGCACACATGTGAAACATGTTGGAAGATTTAAGGAAAACCACCAAACTATAAGAAGAAGAGAGTTGATAATCGTGGCTTTCAATATCAACATGATCAGGAAACAACCTTTTCTAGAATCATATCCATTTACAAAGGAACAATTGGAAATTCTACACAAACTCCTACAATCTCCATAATTTTGTCCAAGTGCACCAAATCCTTCTACTCCTTTTTCTTTTGCTAAAATAGGTATTGTACCTTCCAAGTTTCTTAGTTCCAACTCGAATCAAATAAATTTTTAGATCATAGATTCAGGAGCTACTGATCACATGACTGAAAGTTCCCATTTTATTCTCTATTTATACTCCTTGTGCAGGGAATGATAAAGTCAATTTAGCTGACGATTCCTTCTTTACAATTCATGGAAAAGGAACTATTAAACTATCACCTTCCCTCATACTTTATGATATTTTCATGTTCAAAAACTCTCTTGTAATCTTGTTTTTGTCAGCAAATTAACTCATTCTCTTAATTGTCATTCTATTTTTTACTCTGATTTATGTGAATTTTAGGAAAACGTCTCAGACAATTGGAAATGCTAGAGAATCTGGAGGTCTTTATTTTCTTGACAACGAGAACAACTTTCTACAATGAATCCTATTTTTTTTAACTCTAATTCTACTTTGAATAAAGTCATGCTTTGGCACTATATGCTTGGACATCCTAGTTTTTATTATTTGACATTTGTCACCTCAATTATTTAGAAATAAAAATCCGTCCTTGTTCCGATGTGAATTTTGTGAAATGCCTAAGCATCATCAATCTTTTTTCCCTCTCAAAAGTATTAGGCTTCAAAACATTTTATGATGATTCATTGTAATATTTGGGGACCATCTAGAATTTCAACAATGTCTAAAAAATAATGGTTTGTAACTTTTATTGATGACCATACTAGACTGAGTTAGGTTTCTTTTATCAAAGGACAAAGTTGAAGTTAAAAATGTGTTCGAGACTTTTTATGTCATGGTGAAAACACAGTTTAATGAGAAAATTAAGATTTTTCAAAGTGACAATGGTCGTGAATTCTTTAATGAGAAATTAGGAATTTTTTTTAATAAAAATATGGGTAGTATACCAAAGATCTTGTCCAGATACACTTCAACAAAATAGCATTGTAGAAAGAAAGAATAGGAACCTTTTAGAGGAAACGAGGGCCTTAATGTTTACTAGTAAAGTTATACAGTACCTTTGTGGAGAGACTCTCTTAAATGATACTCACCTTAGTAATAATATTCCAATCCGTCCTCTTAAATTTAAAACACCTTCTAATTTTTTTTAGAGATATTTTTCCTAATTCTAGGTTAATTGTAGATTTGCCACTGAAAGATTTTTGGTGTACAACATTTATTCATGTTCATAATTGCAGTAAACTTAAACTGAAGGCTATGGAGTGTGTTTTGTAGGTTATATTATAAGTCAAAAGGGATATAAGTGTTATGATCCACATGCTAGGAGGATAATTTTCACAATGGATCTAACTTTTTTTGAGCCCTAACTCTATTTTACTACTCATCTTCAGGGAAGTATCACGTAGACGGTTCACATTTTTGGGATATTGAGAAAAATGGACAACAAAAAAATAAGGAGCTAGATATTATAATAAATACTGATGTGGGGGATCTCAAAGAATATATGACTAAGTGTGATCTAAATGATGAAAATGGCAGTGATATGAGAGATGATAGGGATATAAATGACTTAAATAGTAAAAACTCTGATATTGAACTTGTAAAGCCCTCAAATGACAAAAATAAAAATGGAAATATAAAATAAATAATAGAAATACTAGTGTACTCGAGAAGGAATAGAACTCAAGACAAAAAGATCAAATATTCTCAAAACTGGTAAAAGTCAATTCCACAAAACCTTACTGGAATTCAAGGTAATCTTCCAATTGATTCTATTTCTATATTTATATCTAATCTGGACCTACCTATTGCAAAACACAAATGCGTTTAGAAATTCTCCTAAATATTCTCTTTCTATGCATGTGTCCTATAAAAAGTTGTCTCATAGTTATTTAGTCTTTACTTCACAACTTTCTAGTATGGGATTCCAAAATTATGCAGGATACTCTACAAGTTCCCAAGTGGAAGGAGTCTATTTTGGAGGAATTGTGAGATCTTAAAGAAAATGATACATGTGAATTGGTTGATCTACCCAAGGGAAAGAAACCAGTAGGCTGTAAATGGGATTTCACCACCAAATTCAAATCAGATAGATATTTGAAGAGGTATAAGGCACGTCTAGTAACCAAGAAATTCATGCAGATATATGGAATTGACTATCTAAAGATGTTTTCTCTGGCAACTAAGCTAAACTCAATTAGAATTCTGTTGATAATTGTGGTAAAATTTGACTGGTCTCTTCAACAGTTGGATATGAAGAATGCTTTCTAGAATGAGCAACTAGAGGAAGAAGTCTATATGGATTCTGCACCAGGTTTTGAAGAGAAATACAAGTAAAAAATATACAAACTTAAAATATCTCTTTACGATCGAAAATAATCTCCAAGGGCTTGGTTCGAAAGATTTACTCAATTTGTAAGGAAGCAAGGATATGTACAAGGACAAACAGGTCACATAATGTTAACTCGATATTCACTTAAAGGAAAAGTAGTAGTTCTTATAGTGTATGTTGATGATATCATCCTCACAGGAGATGATGTGGTTGAAACAGAAAACTAAACGAGCGATTTGCCTTAGAATTTGAGATAAAAGGACCTAGACGCATAGAAGTATTTTTTCGGCATAAAGGTTGCACAACCTATGAAAGGAATTATAGTGTTACAAAAGAAGTATGCTATTTGTCTATTAAAAGAAACAAGAATGAGTGGTTATAGACAGCCGAAACTCCAATTGACCCAAATCTAAAGTTTGCAAAGGAAGGAAAATTGATTGATATTGGCCAATATCAGAGATATGTATACAAGTTGATGTACTTGTCACATACTAGAGCTGATATTTCTTTTGCTATAAGCCTAGTTAGTTATTTCATGCATTCTTCACAAGAAGAACACTAAGAAGCTGTGTATCGAATCCTAAGGTATCTAAGAGTTCTCCTGGGAAAGGGTTGTTCATAAAAAAGAATGAGCACAAAAGTGTTTAGGCTTATATGGATGCGGACTAGGATGGTTCATCTATTGATAAAAGATCTACATCTAGATATTGTATATTTGTTTGGGGAAATTTAGTGACATAGAGAAGTAAGAAGCAAAACGTGGTGGCTTGGTGTAGTACCGAGGCTGAGTATCGATCTATGGCACATGGAATTATTGAAATATTGTGGCTCAAGAGATTTTTACAAGACCTATGAGTCTGCCAATGGAGTTGTATTATGACAATAAGGCTTCCATAAGAATTGCTCATAATCCAGTTCAATATGATAGAACAAAACATGTTGAAGTGGACAGGCACTTCATTAAAGAGAATATTAAAAATAGAAGTATATGCATCCATTTTATTCCAACAACTGAACAAGTTGCAAATATTTTCATAATAGGTATTTTTAGAACTACTTTTGATTCCTTTTTTATCAAGTTAGGCATATTCGATATTTGCATGCCAACTTGAGGGGTATTGTCGAATGAGTTGGCAGATTTAGTCATAATCTGCTCCACCGATGAGCTGGCAGATTTGATTATAATTTGTTCCAAAAATGAGTTGGCAGATATGATTACAACATCCTATTGTAAATATGGATATCATATATTTTATTTTAGAAAAATAGATTAGAGAAAATGCCTTGATTCATGTATCTCATAGGAATTAGGGATTGATTAGAGTATTTGATCTTTTTGTTGACCAATAACTATTGTACAACTCAATGAATAAAGATATATTTTTACAGTATCTGACTTTCATATCCAAATTATTTTGCTAAATGATTTGGTCGATAAGGCTCTTGACAATCAAAACTAACAAGATCAGACACCCTTAAACATAGAACCTAGGACTCCAATTCTTGGTCAAATTTTGCCCTTTAACTATTGCCCGCTCTTTTTTTTCCTTATAAATTTGGAAATTACCCAACCTTCCTCAGCCAAGGCATATGGCCTCCACTGAAATATCTCTATAGATGAGTCAACAACAGTCCTCACATTAATAACATCTATTTGATTCATATTATGCTATAATTTTATTCTTACCCCACTAAGCATATTGTAATTCCTAACCTGTTCTGACCGCAATGGTAGCAACCTCTACCAATCCCAGACTTGAACAAAGATCAGTGGTTCCCATAGACTAAACTCTAGAATATCAAATCTGTCTCCATCATTTCCATTACACTTGGCCCATTTGATGAAGAAATTAGCACAGACAGTTTCAGCAAGCTCAAGTCCCTATATATAATAGCAACAATAGTTGAAGCAAGTGCTAGTGGCATACCTCTAGCACGATTAAAATATATAGGGAAAACATGTGAACCTATTTTACCATACTCATTACCTGGAAACACAAATCTTGATAACTAGAGGGAATGAAAAGCTTCATGTTTATAATCCCTTTCACGGTTTATGAAAAGATTCAACCACCTAGTATGATTATCTACCTTCAATCGTATAAGGTCACTACTTGTCTTTTAAAGATTTTTTTGGATTCTTACCAACTCAAGGGATTGAAGAGGGAAAACACAAGGTCACCCAAAATGGAGAACCCTCCCAAAATCATCATATCTTCAAGAGCAACAATAGCTTCACCCAATGGAAATATAAATGTATTAGTTTTAGAACACCACCTTTCTACCAACCCAAAAAAAATTCTTCATGCGTATGGACTTTATATACTTAACCCTTAATAGACTCTTGTAATACCCCATACTTTTTCCTAGCTTAAAAAGTTTCCCTAGAATGTTAGAAACTTTCTTTGAAAGATGAATCCACTTTTTGTACACATGGTATTTTCAAGATTTTCACTTTTTATCATGTGGGGAATCGAATAAGATTTCCATCGATACCAAAATTTTCCTAAATCCGACACCCGGGTAAAGAGTTAGAGCCTTTTTAGTGAGACAATGTAGAACCTAGGCCTTCAACGCGTCGTGGAGATAGCTCAAATGGCAATTGTCAATTTCCAATGTTGCTCCGCGATAGTGGTGTATCGCACCAAACTTCCAGGTCACAGACAAGGTGGAAACGCAATAGCTCTACGTCACACCATCGTGCAATTTCCCAATTGTCACATTCCAGTGACTTGGCGCGATAGTGGCGCGTCGCGCTAAGGATGAAAATTGGGAAATTTTCTCAAAAATTAAAGATGTGTCCAGGGTTAAAAGGGTTAATTTACCACCCCTATATATACCTAATAACACGTGATTTAGTCATTCTACACCCAAAATATACTAGTTTCTCTCAAGTTTCGCTCAAGAACAAGCTAGGGTTTCTATTGGAGATTCAAATTCAAGAAGGTTTCACCGTCAATCTTCACAAAATCATGAACTAAGGTATGTATAGTGTTCATTCATGGACTCCTTTCGTCCATGAAGCCCAAGAATATCTTTTCTAAAGTAAAGATTTTAGATTTTCTTTATGTACTTCATGTTGGGTTTATTTTGTTTATGTTGAGAATGGTCAATTGAATTCAAATCCATGTTGGGTGATTAATGTTATATGGATTTGATTTTTATAGATGTACATTCATGTGAACCTATGATTAAACCCTAGGATGATGAAATTAGATTTTGAATCATGATGTGTAATTGTTGAATAATGGTGTCTACATATATTATGCCTATCATGTGTTTGATTAAATGCCGATATGAAGAAAAAGTGTCCAAGTAGCATGATATTATGAAATCCCCATGTTTGTAGAAGTTTATGTATATCACATGTTTGATGAAGTGCTTCAATATATGAATTATGAATTGTATTGTAAGTCATGCTATGTCAGTTTCTATCCATCAAGTCTTGGGGGTACCTGTACCCAAAAATTTAGCTGTATACTTAGAGCCATGTCATGTTTTCACGATACTCTCAGTCAAGCTATGATCCATAGAACTTTGTTAGTCATGTGACTCAGGAAATCTCAGAAATCTCAGTAGTTTAGTAATCTCTGTGATCTCAGTATTCCCAGTAAGTCTCAGTAACTTCAGTACTCTCAGTTAGTCCTCAGCTCTTAGTAGCATTCCATCAGTTAATGGAACTCAGTAAATTCAGTTCAGCTCCGCTAAATGATACCATCAGTTAATCAGTTCAGTTCAGTTAAATCAGTTCAGTTTAGTTAATCCATTCAGTGTTTATTCAGTTAGGAGTAGGATTCAGCACGGAGTGAACCCAAGGATGGGGACTCACCTGTTATTCAGTGGAGGGTGTGATCCTTAGAAGCAATCCTTCTGTCCCAAAACTACATAACCAGAGTAGGTTGAGATGTACCCTACGCGTTTAGCGATATATATACATCTCATTTGGGTTACCTACTGGGAAGGGTTGACGAAAGAGCTCCCTGTCAGTGAGGGTATACTCATAGCAGATCTTTACCAGTGGCGCGGTACTGACACCCTTCCAGCTATGGTTATAAGTTGGACCCCACTAGTTCAGTTCCAGGGTATGTTGGTTAGTTGATCACTTCCCACAGTTACAGTTTTAGTCTCAGTCTCAGCCTCAGTAAAAAAACTCAGATAGTTCTTCAGATTTTAGGACTGTCAGATATAGTCAACTCAGATATAGAATAAAACTCAGATAGCTCTATCAGATTCAAGACTGTCAGATACAGTCATTCATGTTATCAGTTATATCAGTTATCAAAACTCATGTCATCAGTATTCATCTTTAGGACTGTCAGATATAGTCAACCAGACCAGTTCTTCATAATCAGAACTGTCAGATACAGTTATTCGTGTATTAGTAACATAGTATCAGTCCCTTAGATATCAGTAGTCAGAACTCAGTATTCAGTCCTAGCATGATCTCAATTACAGTTACGTATGCATGCATATATTCTCACGTTCATGTTAGTCAGTCAGTTAGTATTGTTTATGCATATGAACCTATTGTATTCAGCCTACCTTACTTGTATACCAGTACATTCAAAGTACTGATGCATTTGCGCTATGGTGTTTTATACCATAGGTTTAGAAGCACGAGCTCCAGAGAACCAGTTGTATCCCAGTTCAGCGATCAGAGTTAGCAGTGAGTCCTCATCCTTCGAGGATATGATGATTTCATTACTAATTCAGTTTTCAGTTTATTTTAGTATTCGGAGTTAGTTGGGGACATGTCCCATCAAATCCTTATTCAGACAGGTTAGAGGCTTTCAGACTATAGCATGTTAGACAGTTATTTCAGATTTGCTTTGGTATTGTTAAAACATTTTCAAACATTGTTTATGAGATGTACATTCATTTTTGAACCTTATGGCCATTCAGTTAATGTTTTCGCATTTTATGGTATATTATGCAGTATACAGGTACAGATATCAGTCATGGGTTAGCTTGTGGTCCTACGGGGTCATGACCACCATGTAGCATTTCAATTACCAGATTTGGGGCGTTATAACTCATAAATACTAGTAGATTTCCATACAGGGTGATAGACAGACTCCATTGTTTCAGTCTATCTCTTCCATTTGTTCTAACGATATGTACAACCATTAAAGGATACTTTCAATGTCCATTCATATCTAGATGAAAAGAAAATGAAGAAAGCTTCAAATTAGGACCTTCACTAGAATAAACCATGGGTTTCAAGAAATGGGCTTTTCTTAGTTGTGGCATTCCACCAAAAGGTGAAACCATCAAGTCTTCTCTTTCATTAAATATTTTTTTTTGTTAAAACTGTGAAATATTACTAGAATAAACAAAATTATTAGTACAAACTAAAAAAGAGCCTCTGTGTTGTTTATCATCCCTATATGGCTGTCATGAACACCTAAAGCTCAAGTAAACCGAACAACGCGACCAAAACTAGATAATTAAACATCTGAGCTATCTATGTATGGCATTTTTATGCCCGCTTGAATCCTTTTACCATCTCTATTCTTTCCCTCATTTCTCTCTTTATTTGTGCAAGAATGAATTCAACATTTGAACTATGTTGCTGGAAAATCTTCTTATTCCTTGTTTACAATATGTGGTAAACCATAGCTACTAACAATGCTCCTGCCACCTCTTTGTAAAACTGCTTCCACTCTCTTCTTTTGATACACTAAAATGCATCTAACACTTCCCTATTTTGTACCTTTACCCTTAGCCAATCACATAACATTTGTTTAATAATAGTAGTTTAGTCCATCTGTACTCTACAAATAGGTTCTTCTGTGTTTCCAATGTACTTACATCACACAAACAACAGGTTGGATCATATATATGTATGTTAAGTCTCTGCAACCTTGCTTTGGTGAGGAGCCTTCCTCGACATGCCAACCATGTGATGAACCTCTAGCTAGGTAACATTACTAAGCTCTATATCAAATCTACCTCCTTCAATTTGGGATGAGTTCCCATTATAGAAAGGTAAGTACTTGATACTGAAGAAGTAAGTAGATACCTTTCATCAAGGTACCAATATACTATCTATGACCTCAAAGCATTAAGTTTCTTCCAATATGAGTTACAGTTAGCTGATGCTACACGATCCCATATATTCCCATTATTCTTTATGTTGATTTCATTTATAGATTTCACCCACAACTCATCAAACTTTATATCCACTTGCCCTAATAATTTTCCTATCGAAACAATGCTCCAGTTAAAACATTTTTTCATATCTAGCTTATCACGACCTAAACTAGGGCTTGGACATGATGGGTATCTTAAGCATACCATAGACCAGAGACCAGACTCATTGCCTAACCTCATAATCACAAAGATAACCATAAAGAATAGTGCAGAAGCTAATTAGGATAGTAATAAACAAAGAATAGATAACTCTCTGAAAACTACGAGACAAAATAACGACCATCCAATTCACATATGTCCATAATAGCTTCTAAAAATAGAATACCAAATAGGTTGGGACATGCACCCGACCATGAACAAAAAAAATTCAAAAGTACTGAGTCAACATAAAAGAATATGAAAATGATAAGGCCTTCCAAATAATGGAGGCTCACCACTTCACAACTACTCGACAAGTGTGCTAGTCCACCTAATGCTGCACAAGGGTAAAAGAAGTGTCTTAGGACCCTAAATTATGAAATAATGTTGCATCCTAGGATGGTCAGTGGGAAACACACTGGCATGTAACTCAAGAAAAGTGATAAAATAAGTTTCATGTCCAAAATCTTTCAAAACCACGCGCACACATTCATGTATACATATATATAAGATGCTGGGATAGGGAACAAGGTTTAGGCATGAGATTTAAAATCATTATCCTGGACTATGTAGATCTATCCGTCCTAAGGGTACCTATGGACTATAGGGGTTTAGTTCCTCCCTATTGAAAGGGCCGAATGTGTGTTAGCTGCACGAATTAGAGAAATTCGAGGAAGGGCTAAAGCCAATGAGGCTCCAACCACTCCAAAAATAAATATATAATATGTGAACTATGCACATGGTCATAAATATCCCCACAGCAACAATCGTGGTTTCCAATATCGGTCCCCGTGGGACCTCCACCTTCCACGGCAACCTACACAACCCCTTTTGAGACTAGATTAAAATCATTTACACACATTCCCATACATTAACCAATGAGTCATTTAGTTAGGCATTTACCATTGGTATCGTCATACCAAATAAAGTTAATCTTGCATGCCAATTCCATTATGCCATTCCAAAACCAATTAGCCAAATTGAATCCAAAGTTTCCAATTTAAAACTAAGCCATGGCCACCAAGGCCTTTCAAAACCAATTTATGTTCCATTAACCTTTTATGCAATGCAAGGTTTCAAAAGTGAAGTAGATTATGTATATTTCCATGTTTCACAACCAATTTCACAAATTGGGTTGAGGTTAAAGCCAATTCCAAATCATTAATCCATTAAATTTGGGGGAAACCATGTTCCTCATTCCAATTCCCACACCAATGCATTTATTTAGTTCAAAATCATGAGAATAAAGCATACAACAACAAATTCAAAACCATGGAAACTAAATTTATGAAACAACCATTCTGAATACCTCAACCCATATTCAAAACCCTACAATTAAACGACATGGACAATAATTAAACACATGATTTTATATAAAATTGATTTAGGAAAGAGAAACATGTCTAAAATTCACATAAATTTGAAAGCAATTTGAAGTTTGGAGCAAGTATGATGAATGTACAGTGAAACCCTTGGATATTCATAGTTTTGTGTTTGAGAGTGAGATAGGGGGATTTGATTATTCAAAACTGAAGGAAAATGGTCCTTTTTATATTTATAAGCTGCGAAAAAGGTGAAAAGACCAAAAGCCCCTCACCTTTTAGTGAAAAAACAAGCCTAGATGAAAATTACACCTTGGCGTGGCACACTAATATCACAAAAGTTATCTTCCATGCCATATTAATATCGCAGAGGGTAACCTCTGTGACACGGTGATATCACAGAGGCACACTGCCTTAGAGTTCCAAAATAGCCCCAAACCCGTTCTGAAAATTCCAAAACTTTTTCAAAATACACTTTTACCATCCCTAAATACTATTCAATTCAAAAATCAATATTACGAACATGGGAGGGTCAAAAAAAATATGATCAAAATTTTAGGGGTCTTACATTATCCCACCATAGTATCACTCGTTCCTGAATGATAAGTTAGGACACTTTTAGAAGAATACACCAGAATCTAATGACAAAATTGAAATGCAACAAGAGGAAACCAATACTCGTACCTTAAGCATTTTCATCCAACATAGGGAACAAGAATGGATACTTGGCCTTCATATCTTCCTAAGCTTCCCAAGTAGCCTTTTCTACCTTTTGGTTTCTCCAAAGAACCTTCATTGAAGCAACATCCTTGGTCTTCAACCTATGAACTTTCCTATCCAGTATTTCAACTGGGACTTTCTCATGAGTCAAGGAATCCGTAACACCAACATCCTCAACAGGTACTATTAAGAAGGATCACCCACACACTTTTTCACAGCATGGACACATGAAACACGGATTAATAGAAACTCAAACTCGCAGGCAAGTCTAACTCATAAGCAATGTTCCTAGTTCTCCTCAAAATTTGGTATGGACCAATGTAACAAGGACTGCACTTCCCCTTCTTCCTAAATCTCATAAATCCTTTCATAGGAGACACCTTCAAGAATACCCAATCATTCACTTCAAACTCTAATTCTCTTCGCCTCACATCCGCATAATATTTTTGGTGACTTTGAGTAGTCTTAAGTCTTTCTCTATTTTTTTTCACCTTTTCCATAGCTTTGTCAGCCAAATCAGGACCAAACAACCTAGTCTTACCAACATTTAATGATCCAATAGGATACCTATCCCTCCTACCATAAAATGCCTCAAAAAGAGCCATTTGAATGAACGAATAATAACAATTATTATACAAAAACTCAATAAGAGGTAAATGGTCAACCCAACTACCCTTAAAGTCAATCACGCATGCCCTTATCATATCCTTTAAAGTTTAAATAGTATGCTTCGCTTGACCATCCATTTGAGGGTGGAAAATAGTGCTAAGGTTCACTTATGTACCTAAACCTTTATAAAATGAATACTAGAAGTGACATGAAAAATTCATACCTTAATCTAAGATAATGGACATTGGCGCACCATGTAGCTTCATATGAAAACTTCATACCTCAATCTGAGATAATGGACATTAGCGTACCATGTAGCTTAACAATCTCCTAAATGAACAACTTGGCATAATCCTCTCCTGAATAGTTAGTCCTTACAGGAAAGAAGTTAGCAAATTTAGTTGTCCTATCCATAATGACCCAACTTGAATCATACTAATTGTGAGACAGCAAAAGACCCATAATGAAATCCATATTGATCATCTCCCACTTCTACATGGGCAACTCTATCTCTTAAGATATGCCAACAGGCCTCAAGTGCTCAACCTTGACTTGCTGACAAACCATGCATTTGGCAACAAAATTTGCCATATCTCCCTTTATGTTTTTCCACCAATAGATCTCCTTGAAATCATGGTACATCTTCATCAAACCCGAATAAACTATATATTTGGACTCATGATCCTCAGTTAGAATCCTTTCCTGTAACCTATTAACATTGGGAACACACAATCTACCATGGTACCTCAGAATACTATCTTCTTCAATCTCAAAAGCCATAACTTTTTGTCGACCCACATCATTCTTAATCTGTATAAGTATGGTATCTAAATCCTTCTTTTCCTTTACCTCAGCATTAACAGATAATTTAACCATTTCTTAAACAATGATCCCCCATCCTCAGAGTCAAAGAGACGAACTCCCAACTTAGACAATCTGTGAATGTCCTTCACTAATCTTTTTTTCTTCATCAACATGGGATAAGCTCCCCATAGATAACCTGCTAAGAGCATAAGCAATAACATTAGCTTTACCTGGATGGTAGTGAAGACTCATGGTATAATCCTTAACTAATTCAAGCCACCTTCTCTATCTGAGGTCCAACTCTTTCTACGTAAGCACATACTACAATCTCTTATGATTCGAATAGATATCTGCATGCACCCCATATATATAATGGCGCCAAATCTTTAAATAAAAAACAACAACTGCTATTTCTAGATCATGAGTCAGATAGTTCCTCTCATGAACCTTAAGCTGCGTAGAAGCATAGGCTCTAACCTTACTATGCTACATCAACACACAGCCCACTCCCACATGAGATGTATCATAAAACACAACAAAACCATTAGTACCCTCAGACAGGGTCAAGACTGGCACAGAAGTCAGCTTATCCTTTGACTTCTCAAAACTACCCTCACAAGTATGAGATGATAAAAACTTAACCCTCTCTGAGTCAACCTAGTCAATAGAGCAGTAATAGAAAAAAAACTCTCTATAAACCTCCTAGAATACCTAACCAAGCCTAAGAAGCACCTAATATCAGTCGGAGTCATAGGTCTAGGCCATCTCTTCACTACTTCAACTTTATGTGGATCCACCATGATCCCCTCACTAGACACCACATGCCCTAGAAAATTCAAAGCATTCATCCAAAATTCACACTTAGAAAATTTAGCATACAACTTTTTATCCTTAAGAGTTTGCAATACAATTTAGAAGTGATTGGCATGATCCTCCTCACTCAAAGAATTCACCAAGATTTCATCAATAAAAACTATCACAAACCAGTCCAAAAACTACCTGAAAACCCAATTCATAAGATCCATGAAAGAAGCTAAAGCATTAGTCAACCCAAATAACATCACCAAAAACTCATAGTAACCATACAAGGTTTGAAAAGTAGTCTTGGAAATATCAACCTCCCTAATTCTCAATTGACGATAACATAAATGAAGATCAATCTTAGTGAAACATCTAACACCCTGAAGCTAATCAAAACGTCATCAATCCTAAAAAGAGGGTACTTATAGTTCACTGTCACCTTATTTAGGTGATGATAGTCTATACACATTTGAAGAGACCTATTTCATTTTACACAAAAAACACAGGAGCACCCCACGGAGAAGCACTAGGACAACTAAATCCTTTATCAAAAATATCTTTCAATTGCTTCTTTAGCTCTTTTAATTATGCCGGATACATTCTAAAAGAAGGAATAGAAATAGTTTGAGTATCCAGTAGAAGGTCAATTCCAAAATCTATTTCCCTATTAGTAGGAATCCCAGGAAGATCATCGAGAAACACTTTAGGAAATTCATTAACCACGGGGACATATTGCAAAGAAGGACTTCAAGAGTCAAAATCCTTAACTTGAACTAGATGATATAAACACCCTTTTGATATCGATTTTTGAGCTCTAAGATAAGAAATAAACCTCTCTTTAGGTACTAAGTAACTCCCCTCCCATTCTAATACTAGCTCATTAAGAAAGTGAAAACTGTCCTTTAGGGTCCTATAATCTAGAGAATCTCGCATGAATAAAGCCAATACATCCCTAAGATAATATTGAAATCCATAATATCCAACTTCATCAAATCCACCAATGTCTCTCAATGAAAAATAGACACCACACAACCCCTATAAATTTTTCTAGAAACTATAGAATTACCCACTAGGGTAGACACAGAAAAGGAGTATTTCAAAAACTAAAACCAAAATGCACAGCCATATAAGGGGTCATATAATAAAGGGTAGACCTCAGATCAAGCAAATAATACACATCATGAGAGAAGAGTTATAACATACCAGTAATAACATCTGGAGATGCCTTAGATTCTTAGCGAGTAGCAAGTACATAGGGATGATTCCAGCCAGTGACAATACCAAAAGTAACACCCTTTGTCATAGGAACTAAAGACATGGCAACCAAAACTTTATTATCTCTAGTGGTAACCTTGGATAAAGGGAAATCTTGTTGCATGTGATTAAGCTGACCATAATTATAACATTGATTTCTTCTCTCCTTATAATAACTATGGTAAAGCTGACCATAAGGTATGATTAAATAAGGTTTACTACCCTAAGATTGGGAAATCTATGATTTAGAACCAGTGTTAGCCTAAGGATGACGATCACCCGAAGGCTTAGAATAGGGAGCACTAGCAAACGAATATGAATTCCCCCAATTCTTCTTCTTGATCCAATATCTATGTATTTTCCATCATTCTACTAACCTCTACCCTACTCTGAATACCTAAAATTCTTATTCTATCTCTCTCTAATCTTAACCTACTTCTTCTTCTCATCCTCGATCTATTGTATATAAACCAAAATTCTGGAGATGTCCATATCATTGTTCAACATTACAGCCTTACACTCTAATACCAAGTCTTAGGACAACCCAAAAGTAAACTTTCTCATCTTGGATCTCGGGTTAGACATCAACTTTGGAGCATAACAAGACAACTACTAAAATTTCAACTTATACTCTTTCATACTTATCTTACCTTGCTTTATATTCACAAACTCTTTAACCTTAGCTTCCCTCAGCTACTGAGTAAAGAAATAATCAAGAAAGGCACCCAAAAATTCATCCCATAATATAGGCTCTACATCATCAACCCTTAACTTCTCCCATACCTCATACCACTGATAAGCTATATTTTTCAACTCATATGCTATAAACTCTACACCTTTAGATCAATAGCATGCATCCCTCTGAAAATCTCCTCTATCTCATTTATAAAACCCTGATGATCCTCCTCAACCATAGATCCTATAAAGGTTAGGGAATTCAACCTCATGAACTAGCCAACTCAAGTTACCTTAGATGAAGGAGCAACATAACCAATATGATTTGGCTGATAAAACTAAGATATCACAAACTAAGTAAGCAATTGAATAGACTGGCAAAACTTTACATTAGAGATATCCCTCTGAGGCGACTGATCATAAGAATCACCACCTTGAGAAGCCCTAGAAGGACTAGTAGGGAAAGATAAAACTCTATGTAGAGTGGCATAATTAGAAGTAGGGATCCTAGACTAGGTCTGCACTCTATATACAGGGCGAGTCCCCTCCATATTATTCTTCGATAGGAAAAATTTCCTAACAGAGTTTTTATAAATATCAGATCTTCAAGAAGGCATAATTTAAAATGCGAGAAAGCCAGGAGTTAGAGAAATTTCATAACACTACACTCTATAGCCCAAAAATAGAACATAAGTAAGGGAAATATTCCTAAATAACCTATAGCCTCCACCTTATAAGTGTAGCATGATGCACACCTATAAGAAGGACTTTACTCAACAAAACTTTGGACACCTAATAAATCTAAACCATGCTTTATACCAAGCTTGTCATGACCCTAACTAGGGCCTAGTAATGGTTATCTCAAGCCCACCATAGACCGAAGACCACCCCCATCTCCTAACCTCATGAGAACATAGATAACCATAAAGAATAATGCAAAACCTAATTAAGATAGAAATAAAAAAAAAATAGATAACTCTATGAAAATAAAGAGTCAAAACAATGATCAGCCAACCCATTTCTATCCATAATAGCCTCTAAAATTAGATTACTAGATAGGTCAATAAATTCCCCCGACCATGAAATAAAGAATCTAAAAGTACTTAGTCAAAATAAAAGAATATGGAAATTATAAAGCCTTTCAAAGGATGGAGGCTCACCACTTCAAAACTACTCGATGAATATGCTAGTCCACCTAACGCTGCACAGGGGTAAAAGATGTGTATTCAGACCCTAAATTATGAAATAATATAGCATCCTAGGATAGTCTATAATGCATCGAGTTTTTGGTCCTTGAAAATTTCTAAAATTTTATCCTCAGTGTCCTGACTACGACTCCCCTAATAAGTCATAGGAATTCTTGATGAGTCATTAGATCAAATCATAACAAAATTAGTAATTATGTAGCTAAATTCTGCTCTGGGTATGAGTGTCTCACTATGAGTCATAAGGACTCATTACAAGTTATTGGGTGCAAATCATAGGGTGTGCACTGTACACCTTAAATGGTTGTTGGGTTGACTATGACTAGACCCTATAAGTTGTAGGTCCCATTATGAGTCATATTAGTTGAGTCATAGAGTTAGCATATTATGAGTGCCTTGGAGACTATCTTGACAATGAATTATGGTAATGAGTTGCTAAACTAGGGATTTTGATTCCCCAAACTTATGACTTTTGAAGTAGTTATGACCCCAACCCCATATGGTGGAATTGATTTTGAATATGACAAATATGCACATTGAACTACTCTTGAACTATTGCATAATGTAAAAAGTTAATGAAGCATAATGATTTTGAATTAAACCGAAGGGGATTGTGAATTCCCCCAAGTGATGGTAATTGGTTAGGCATGTTGATGTTATCTTGCAAGTGAACAATATATGCCTAAATGTATATCATGGTTCAATAAATGATAATGTATGTGCTAATTATTTTTATTGGGCTTTAATGAGGGTTGTGTAGTTGAGTCATGAAAGTAGAGGTCCTAAAGGACCAATACTAGAAACTGTGATTGCAGATGCGGGGGTTTATATGATCGGGTATTTTGAGTCCCCCTTATTATTATTATTATATGACTAGGAGGTTCAAACTTCCCACACTGTATTATATGATTTGGTGGTTTTTTTTACCTTGATAGACCAGGCAGTTTGAGTCCCCATAATGCATATATATATCCTTTGGTTTGTGCAGCCACATGCACTGGAGCCCTACCAATTGAGGAATAGCTGGGATGATATAACTCATGGGTGACTTCGTATGTTATGATAGTTAAGCTACACAATCTAGGCTAAAGTTTTAAAGTACATGCTAAGCCTTGTCCCCTATCCCAGTATGTGATATTTATATATATGTATGTATATATATATATAGGCATACAGTTGTGTGCATTGGATTTTGACTGGTTTTAAATTGATATTCATGGTTCAATAAATAATAATGTATGTGCTAGTGCTCCAACTGTTAATCGTCTCCAGATATTGTATCCCCATGCAATGCAGGAACCAAAGATATCTCTACTTTTCCTATGCAAAGTTAGGTGGATCGGCTCGATTCATTGTGGTAAAGTGGTGAGCTTCTCTACTTTGGAAAACTTAGACATTTCATAAGTTCTTATCATAGATTAGAGCTGACATTTTTCTTATCATTAACATTATCAATGTCATTGTCATCATGCGTAAGAAGGATGGGTCTCTCTAGCAATTTGATTCAATTTGGGTGATCGTGGATATGATGACTAAGTATGCTCACTTTTTGCCAGTGCGAACTAATTTTTCTTCAGAGAATTATTCCAAGTTGTTCATTGAGGAGATTATGAAGTTCATGGTACTCCAGTTTCCATCTTATATGATCGGGGACTAAGCTCTCATCTCACTTTTGGAGGTCTTTCCAGTAAGATTTGGGGACTAAGGTAACCTTTAGTACCATTTTCCCCCTGCAGATGGATAGGTAAGTGAAAAAAGAAAATTTAGGCTTTGGAAGATAAGCTCTGAGCTTGTGTTTTTTATTTTGGTGGTAGTTCTGTTGACCACTTTCCTGTCATAGAATTTGCCTACAATAATAGTTATGACTCTAGCATTGGTATGGCTCCGTTTATGGACTTATCTTGTAGGAGGTGTAGGTTTCCTATTGGGTGATTTGAGATTGGTAAAAATAGGTTATTTGGCCCCAATTTGGTTCACCAAGACATGAAAGAGGTGAAGATTATTCAAAATAGGTTTAATACCACCCAAATCCACCACAAGTCCTATGCGAATGTGAGGCAGAGGGAGTTGGAGTTCAATATTGGTGATTGGGTATTCTTGAAGGTAGCTCCAATGAAGGGAGTGATGTAGTTCGGTAAAAAGGAAAAGCTTAGTCACTATTATATTGGTTTGTACTTGGTCTTGAAGAGGGTGGATAATAGTGCATATGAATTAGAGCAGCCTTTTAGTTTGAGCTTCATTCATCCAGAGTTTCATGTTTTAATGTTGAGAAACTGCATGGGTGATCCTTCCATGGTTGTTCCTTTGAAGGAGGTAGGTATTTTGGATTCCTTGTCATATAAGGAAGTCTCAATTTAGATTTTAGATCGGTAAGTCCATCGCTTATGGACTAAGGATATGGCATCAGTAATGGTTCTTTGGAGGAACCAAGAGGTTGAGGAAGATATGTGGGAAGCCGAGGAGGACATAAAGTTCAATTATTCATTCTTGTTTTCTATTCTAGATAATCATGCTTGAGGTATGTGTATTCCTTAATATCTTTGTTTTCTGTCTTTGTTAAAGGTAAGTGTGATTGTGTGTGGAGTCAAATCGTGCTAATAAATGCCTTCTCCTGCCATTTGAGGTTGAATGATCCTAAGGGGGGAGAATGTAATGCAAGGTTTTTTGTCCTTGAAAATTTCTTTAATTTTATCCTTACTGTCCTGACAAAGACTCCCCTAATAAGTTGTAGGGAGTCTTGACGAATTCGTTGGATCAAATCATAACTAAATTAGGAAGTATGTTGCTAAATTCTACTCTGAGTACGAGTGGCTCACTATGATTCGTAAGGACTCATTACGAGTCATTGGGTGTAAATCATAGGGTGTCTAGTGTATACCCTAAATATTTGTTGGGTTGACTACGAATGCACCTTATGAGTCATATTAGTTGAGTCACAAGGTTAACAAATTATGAGTGCCTTGGAGATTGTCTTGGATACAACTTGTGGTGATGATTCACTATGAGTCTATACGAGTTTTATAGTGACCCCAGTCAATGACAACAGAATTTTAGTTTTTAAATTGAAGGCACTTTAGACAATTCACTTCTTATCCAATTAAAACCCCATATTTGTAAAGCACTTAAGATGGGTATTGATAATTCAGAATGTACTAAAATACTTTCAAAAGCTTTCTTAAGTCTCTCAAGGAGTCATACTTAGGATTTCCAAGAAGTAGGTCATCCAAGGGCTTAAGGGTTGAATTTATTTTGTGAAACTTGATATTCCAGGCATGTTACTCTTCCCAAATTATTAATTTGCTAAAAATATAAGTTTTTAAGTTTTATTTATATGGCATTGAGGTTGGTTTTGAAAACATAGGTTGAGAGTTTTGAATAACTATTGTTTATGTGATGTTTTAGGTTTGTCCCTACATGGGTTATGTTTATATGGTGAGTTAAAAATCAATTTGATGAATAGAAATAGTGGAATGAACAAGGTATTGTGATTTCCCAAACTTGTGACTTTTGAAGTGGTTATGACCCCAACCCTATATGGTGGAATTGGTTTTGAATATGACAAATATGCACATTGAACTACTGCATAATATAAAAGGTTAATGAAGCATAATGATTTTAAATTGAACCAAAGAGGATTGTGAATTCCCCCAAGACATGGTAATTGGTTTGGCATGTTGATGTTATCTTGCAAGTGTAGTTGTTATGATGATACAAACAATGTCTGACTAAATGTATATCATGGTTCAATAAATGATAATGTATGTGCTAATTATGTTAGTTAGGCTTTAATGAGGGTTGTGTAGCTGAGTCATAAAAGTATAGGTCTTAAAGGACCAATACTGGAAGCTGTGATTGCTGATGCGGGGGTTTATATGATCGGGTGGTTTGGGTCCCTCTTATTATTTTTATTATATGACTAGGAGGTTCGCATCCCCCACACTGTATTATATAATTTGGTGCTTGTGTCACCTTGATATGCCGGGAGGTTCGAGTCCCCCATAGTGCATATTTATACTCTCTAGATCTTGTGGCTATACGCACTGGGGCCCTACCAGCTGGGGGAGAGCTAGGCCTATATAGCCCATGGGCGCCTTTGTATGTTATGATGGTTAAGATACACAATCCAGGCTAAAGTTTTAAAGTGCATGTTTAGCCTTGTCCCCTATCTCAACATGTGATATATACATATACATATATGTATGTATGTATAGATAGCCACTAACCATCTTCCGACGTTGTATCCTCATACGATGCAGGTACCAGAGATATCTCTAATTTTCTTGCGTAAAGTTAGGTGGATCGACTCAGTTCATCAGTTCATTATGGTAAAGTGGTGAGCTTCCATTCTTCATCAATTCTTATCATAGATTAGACATGAGAGTTTCATTATCATTAACATTATCATTATTATTGTTATCATGCGTAAGAAGGATGGGTACCTTCGGATGTGTCTTAAATACCACCAATTGAATAAAGTGACCATGAAGAATAAGTATCTGCTTTCGAGGTTTGATGATCTCTTTGATCATCTCTAGGGCGTGAAGTTTTTTTCTAAGATTGATCTTTGGTCTGGGTACCATCAGTTGAAGATTCAGGAGTTGAATATAGCTAACACTACTTTTAACACCCGGTATAGTCATTTTGAGTTTTTGGTGATGTAATTTGGTATGTCTTATGCCCCGACGACATTCATGAATCTTATGAATTGAGTTTTCCGTCAGTTTCTAGACTTGGTTTTTATTGTTTTTATTGATGATATTTTGGTTTATTCTAAGAGCAAAGATGATCATGCCAATCACCTCCACCTTATGTTACAAACCTTTGAAAGATCAATGGTTGTATGCAAAACTTTCTAAGTGCGGGTTCTGGTTGAATTTTGTGACTTATCTCGGTCATGTTATTTCTAGTAAAGGGATCATGATTAATCCCTAGAAAGTTGTGGTGGTTAAGAAGTTACCTAGACCTATGACTCCAATAGATATTCAGAGATTCTTGGGTTTAGCCGGCTATTATAGAAGGTTTGTGGAGAGTTTCTCTTCTATTTTTGCTCTATTGAATAAGTTGACTTAGAAAAAGGTGAAATTCTTATAGTTTGATACTTATGAGGGTAGTTTTGAGAAGCTGAAGGTAAGTAGACTTCGGCTTTGGGCTTGACTCTACCTAAAGGCACTAATGGCTTTGTTGTCTCTTATGATACATCCTGGGTGGGATTGGGTTATGTGTTGATGAAGCATAGAAAAGTGGTTACTTATGCTTCTAGAAAACCGAAAGTTCATGAGCAGAATTACTCAACTCGTGATTTAGAATTGTTGGTTGTGGTGTTTGCATTAAAGATCTAGCAACATTATTTGTATGAGGTCCATATTGATATTTATTCAAATCATAAAAGCCTGCAATACGTGTTCATTTAGAAGGAACTAAATCTCAGGCAAAGGAGGTGGCTTGAATTGCTCATGGACTATGCCGTGAGTCTTTACTATCATCCAGGTAAAACTAAAGTGGTTGTTAATGCTCTTAGCAGGTTGTCCATAGAAAGCTTATCTCATGTGGATGAGAGAAGCGGGATTTAATGAAAGATATTCACCATTTGGCTAATCTTGAAGTACATATCTAGGATTTTGAGGTTGGTGGTGTGATTGTTCAAGAGGTGGCAAAGTCATCTGTTAGTGCTAAGGTGAATGAGAAGCAGCTGTTGGATCCTATCTTGATGTAAATCAAGGATGTTGTGGGTAGGTAGAAGGTAATGATTTTTGAGATTAGTGATGATGGTATCTTGAGATACCAAGGCAGATTATGTGTCCCCTATGTTGATGGGTTGCGAGAAAGAATTTTGGCCGAAGCTCATGAATCTTGTTATACTATTTATCCTTGTTCAACAAAATGTATCATAATCTTAAGGAGATTTATTGGTGAAATAATATGAAGTAAGATGTGGCCAATTTTATAGCTATGTGCATGGTGTGTCAGCAAGTGAAGGTGGAGCACTTGAGGCTCGGTAGGTTGACTTAAGAGATTGAGCTGTCGATGTGGAAACGGGCAGTTTTCCAAGTCCTCGCCAGTAATTTAATTCAATTTGGTTCATTGTGGATAGGATGACTAGATCTGCTCACTTATTGCTAGTGAGAACTAATTTATCTTCTAAGGATTATGCGAAGTTGTTCATTGAGAAGATCGAGAAGTTGCATGGTACTCCAGTTTCTATCTTATCTGATTGGGGAACTCAGTTCTCATCTCATTTTTGGAGGCTGTTACAGTGAGGTTTTGGGACTAAAGTAGCCCTTAGTACTCTTTTTCACCCACAGACGGATGGGAAAGCAAAAAGGATAATTCAGGCTTTGGAAGATATTCTTTGGGCTTGTGTTTTTTATTTTGGTGGTAGTTGGGTTTACCATTTTCCTCTAATAGAATTTTCCTACAATAATAGTTATGTCTCTAGCATTAGTTTGGCTCTATTTGAGGCCTTATATGGTAGGAGGTGTAGGTCTTCTATTGGGTGGTTTGAGATCGGTGAAAATAATTTATTTGGCCTTGATTTTGTTCACCAAGCCATGGAGATGGTGAAGGTCATTCAGAATAGGCTTAAGACCGCCCAAAGCTGCCAAAAGTCCTACACGGATGTGAGGTAGAGGGATTTAGAGCTCAGTGTTGGTGATTGGGTGTTCATAAAGGTGTCTCGTATGAAGGGAGTGATGTGGTTTGATAAGAAGGGGAAGCTCAGTCCCTGTTATATTGGTCCATACTTGGTCTTGAAGAGGGTTGGTAACATTGTATATAAATTAGAGTTGCCTTCAAGTTTGAGCTCCGTTCATCTGGTGTTTCATGTTTCAATGTTGAGAAAGTGCATGGGTGATCTTTCGATGGTTGTTCTTTTGAAGGAGGTAGGTATTTTCGATTTCCTGTCTTATGAGAAATTCCCAATTGAGATTTTGGATCGGCAAGTCCATCATTTGTGAACCAAAGATGTGGCATCGATAAAAATTCTTAGAAGGAGCCTCAAGGTTAAGGAAGCTACTTTGGAAGCCAAGGAGGACATAAAGTCAAAGTATCCATTCCATTTCCCATTCCAGATAATCATGCTTAAGGTATGTGTATTCCTTAATATCTTTGTTTTCTATCTTATTTAAAGGTTAGTGTGGTTTTGTGTGGAGTCAAATCGTGCTAATAAAAGCCTTGTCCTATCATTCAAGGAAGAATGATCCTAAGGGGGAGAATGTAATGCCCTGAGTTTTTAATCCTTGAAAATTTCTGAAATTTTATCTTTACTTTCCTAACTATAACTCCCCTGATAAGTCGTAAGGATTCTTTATGAGTCATTGTATGAAATCGTAACCAAATCATTAAGTATGTGGCTAAATTCTACTCTGAGTACAAGTGGCACACTATGAGTCGTAAGGACTCATTATGAGTCATTGGGTGCAAATTGTAGGGTGTCTAATGTATACGCCAAATGGTTGTTGGGTTGACTATGACTGGACCCTATGAGTCGTAGGGTCCCATTATGAGTCATATTAGTTGAGTCACAGGAGATTATGAGTACCTTGGAGACTGTATTGGCTACGACTTATGGTGATGAGTCATTATAAGTCTATACGAGTCGTATAGTGACCCACAGTGACTGACGACTGAATTTCAATTTTTAAATTGAGGGCACTTTGGACAATTTCCTTCTGGCCTAATTAAAACACCACATTCATAAAGCACTTAAGAGGGGTTATTTCTTATTTAGAACGTACTCAAATACTTTCAAAAGCTCTCTCAAGTCTCTGAAGCAACCATACTTTGGGTTTCTAAGAAGTAGTTCATCCAAGGGCTCAAGGGTTGAATTCTTTTTGTGAAACTTGGTATTTTAGGCATATTACTCTTTCCTAATTATTAATTTGCTAAAAACATAAGTTTTAAAGTGTTGTTCCTATGGCATTGAGTTTGGTTTTGAAAACATGGGTTGAGGGTTTTGAGTAACTGTTGTTTATGTGATGTTTTATGTTTTTCCCTTCATGGGTTATGTTTGTATGGTTGGTTAAAAATCAATTTGATGCATGGAAATAGTGCATGAACTAGGGATTATGATTTCCCAAACTTATGACTTTTGAAGTGGTTATGACCCCAACCCATATATGTACATTGAACTACTCTTAAACTACTACATAATGTAAAAGGTTAATGAAGCATAATGATTTTAAATTAAACCAAAGGGGATTGTGAATCCCCTCAAGTGATGGAAATAGGTTTGGCATGTTGATGTTATCTTGCAGGTGTAGTAGGTATAACAATACTAACAATGTATCCCTAAATGTATATCATAGTTTAATAAATGATAATGTATGTGCTAATTGTTTTAATTAGGCTTTAATGAGGGTTGTGTAGCTAAGTCATGAAAGTGGAGGTCTTGAAGGACCAATAGTGGAAACTACAATTGCCGACGCAAGGATTTATATGATCGAGTGGTTTGAGTCCCCCTTATTATTTTTATTATATGACTAGGGGGTTTGCATCCCTCACATTGTATATGATTTGATGTTTGTGGCACCTTGATAAGACGGGAGGTTTGAGTGCCCCATAATGCATATGTATATCCTTTGGTTCGTGCGGCCACACGCACTAGGGCCTTACCAATTGAGGGAGAGCTGGCCAATATGGATCTTGGGTTCTTTCATATGTTATGACAGTTAAGCTACACAATCCAAGCTAAAGTTACAGTTATGTGCATTAGATTTTGACTGGTTTTGATTCCCCCTAGGGTCTCTGCTTCTGATTGCCTTAATAGAGCTCCGACGATTCCCCTTATCACTCCTCAGGCACCTCAGGACGATATGTCTAATGCTAAGTTTTTCCAGTTGATTCACTTGCTTACTCAGTTGGTGGCCTCCCAAACTAAGCATGCTGCTTCTATTTCCCTATTCTTTGAGTCCACTAGAGTTGGCCCAATTGCGAGGTTGAGTCATCCTACTTTCACTAGTTCTAAAGTTGAGAAAGATCTTCAAAATTTCATTGATAGAAAATATCTTCCATATGATAAGTTCTACTGATGTGGAGGGTGTAGAGTTCACTGCTTATCAGTTAGAGGATGTGGTATACCAATGGTATGATGAGTGAGAGCAGCTTAGCGGCAAAGAAGACTTTTCTAGTGCTTTTCTTGATAGCTTCTTTCTTCAAGATTTGAGGTAGGTAAAGGCTAAGAAATTTGTGAATCTGAATCAAGGCAGGATGACAGTAAAGGAGTGTGCCTTGAAGTTTCATTAGCTGTCACGTTATGCTCCAAAATTAGTGTCTATCATGAGGGCTAGAATGAGGAAGTTTGCCTTTGTGTTATCCCGAGAATTGATCTTGGAGAGTAAGGTTGCCTTATTGAACAAGGATATGGATATCTCTACACTTGTGTTATATATGCAACCAGCAGAAGAAGAAAAAAGAAACCAAACGAAGATGAGTGAAAGGCAGAATAAGAAGTTTTGCTATACGGATCAGGGTGGAGGTCAACAGTAGAGTGGTAGAGATGGTAGAAAGTGGTCTAAGAAGAAGTGGAGAAATTCTGGTTCCTACTCTACTGCTAGTGCTCCTTATCCAAAGCCATTGGGTGATCATCATTCTTAGTATAATAGTTTGTTTAACGCATAAGGAGGCTAGCCTAAAGCTAGTGGAGCTTAATCAGCTCCCTCGTATCCTCCTTGTAGACTCTGTGGTCAGGTACAACTTGGTGTTTTTGAAAAAAGGAAAAACAAGTGTATTAAATGTGGTTAGATTGTTCATATGCAACAGATTGTCCATCTAAGGTTGATTCTGGGGCAAATAAGATTATTGTTGCAACTTCATCAGTTCCTATACCAAAGGGTGCTATTTTTGCTTTTGTCTCCGGCATTGTTCGAAACTTTCTGTACGTTCTTGCCACTCAGTAGGATTCTAAATCATCCCCAAATATTTTTACTGGTATGCTCAAACTTATCTTTGGTGATGTATATTGTCCACTTAATCTCAGGTCTACTCTCTGTTATGTGATCCTTTATGTGGCCATCCATTTTGGTTTTGATCTTGAATCTAATTTGGACCACTTTTTTGTGTCCACCTCGGTGAATGACTCCATTGTGGCTAGAAAGTCTATAGGGGTTGTGTGATATTGGTCTATGGTAAGGAGACCTTAGTGGGTCTGTGAAACACCCTAGGAATAGGACCCTTGTAATTTTTCCTTTGGTTTTAGACTCACTAGGTTTGGTACGACTCAAGGGTATAATTTGTACCCTTGGATACAGGTCGTAGGGTTGCTTAAGGGCGAATTCATACCCTAGGTAGTGTGTTCGGCTTGGTTACTGCCCAAGTTATGACTCATCAAGGTAGGAGTCAGATCTAAAGATATAAATGGTGCAAGGCAAGTCGTATAGTGCTTGATTGAGTTATCTTATGAAGTCTGTCCAAGGTATGATATCTAGGTACGATTTGGTGTAAGATTCATACCCTTAGGAATGAGTGAGAGGTCTGATCCATATAAAAACTAGTGTGTAAGGTATTGGCATGGTCTTGGGTATGAGTTGGGATAATATTCATACCCTAGGATACGGATGGTAAGGGGAGTCATACCCCTGGACGTAGTTTATTTTTAATTTTAAGTCAAGGGTAGTCCGGACATTTTCCTACTTAAAAACCCTTATCTTATCATGTTATATACCTCTTGGTGGCTTTCCATAATACTTGTTAAAGGATCAAAACACTTCAAATACTCTCTCAAACTCACTCTTGAAGATAGGAGACTAGGGTTTCTTTATATGTTCTTCAAAGGGCTCAAAGGTCAAGCTTTCTTCTGTGAATCTACATGTATAAGGCATGTACTCCTTCCCTCATTGTTAATTCCAACTAAAGGCTTGTGTATTGTGTTTCAAACATTGACTTATGGATCATGAATGGTGGTTTTTGAAATATATGTTGAGGATCTTGATGCATATGGTTTGGTATTGGTTTAAACTATGTTCTTACATGTTTTTGGTATTTTGATCTTGGTCGTATTTATATGTTCAAACACTAATATTCATCCCCAATAGCACTAGTTCTATGAGGTAAAATGTGTATTTTTATGGTGTTTGGTGTACAGTTGCATGATGTGAACTAATGGACATGATTAGTAATGCAGGATAGATTATTGATACATTTTGGCTAAATAGAATGAACAATGGGAAACATATGATGATTGATGTTGTAAGTTGATTATATGGAGTATCGAAGACACTGGAAGAAATAGAAAAACAGTCTTGGAAGGTTGGATTAGGTAGCAGAGCAACAAGCTGAAAGGAAAGAGTTATGTGCCTTAGAAAAATGGTTGAAGGTAATTTCTAGTAGAGGCGTGTGCTAAAGCCCTTGACGCGATCTCCATAATGGTGCTCCCATGCCTTAGTGAATATTTCGAGGCAAATTCCAGAGAGATCAGGCGATTAGCCCACGACGTGAGCCTCATATCGACAGAATAGTATAGGCGATGCAGGCTCCATTTCAGTGATTCTTTACCTTTGAAAAATATTTATATGCTAATTCCAGTGGAGGCGGGCGATTAACGATGTGGGATCTATATCGGTGTAGTGTAGAAGGCGGCGTCTCACCTAGAGTGGCACACTAACCCCTGCGACATAGGCTCCATTCCACCTAGGCATAAATTGGCCTATTATAAAAGACAACACAAAAAACATAATTGAGACACTTTGGAAAGCATAGAGCGGCGAAAAAACAGCAAAATCTCTCTTTTAGGGTTCTTTGAATTTCTTTTGAAATTTTTCACTTCAAGATTAATTTTGGGTATGATTAATTACATATTTTGGATATTAAATTCAGACATGAGTGGCTAAACACCCTTGTTCTGGGGTTGAGGCGAAGAGTATGATTACTTTTTTATATTCTTTATCATTGTTTCTTATTGGATTATTATATGGGTTGTTCTTAATTTCTTGTGCTTACTATTTTGATGAGTGGCCACCATTAGAATAAATTAATAATTCTATGTGCATCCAGGAGGAGAATCGTAGGATAGAACAAAGAAATTAAGGAGCAAGGTTCTCATTCTTCTATAAAATAAAGGATTTGAATTAGCATCTAGGATAGGGATATACCTAGAAGCCTTGTTTGGTCCAATCATAGAAAGATAGCCATATACATCTAAATGGATTATTGAAATCCCGCTCAATGATATAGTTGTAAAGTTCATGTAGGTAGAAGATTAGAGGTCGGGAGACCATGATAATTTTATAAGCCTTGCGAATCAACAACCCGATAACCAACTAGTATACGATAAGAATAGAGATCTGTAAGATTTTTAGAAGTGACTCAACCTTGGAATTCTCATAATTACTATTTACAACTGTTGCTTGCTTTGCTATTGTCACAAATTGTTATTTCTTGTTTATTTACATTTTTATTCACAACTTTAAAATCATCTTGATACTTTACAACACTTAATACCTCCTTGTCTAAAACTAAAGTTGGTTGAAGTGCTAGTTGTATAGTCCTCGTGGGTATGATATCCGACTGTCTAAGTTATTATATTACTTGTACAATCACGTACACTTGCATGTGCTTTTGAATGCAACATAATGGTTTGCATATGTGGTTATTGGTTAGTTATGGTTTAAAATATGGGTCTTGAGTAACCTGAATTATGGTTGTTTATGCATTGGTATTGGTTTTGGTAAACGTATGCCCTCAAAATATTTGATAAAATACCCCCAAAGAATGTTTTCACTCTATTGTTGAACTTTCATTAGAACTCTTGCATGGTTTGGTTTGGTAATGGAACCTTAAATAGATTTATATGGTTTTGCATGGTTTAAATTCTATAAATGCTTTAAATTTTTGGTGTGGTCTAAAATGGGTTAGAAATAGTTTTAAATGATATAATGGTATACATGGTTTGGAAGAATTAAATGGTAAATCCTTGGTGGCTATCAAATTGGTCATGCTTGTGTGGTACATGAAATCCCCCAAGTGGTTTACTGTGGTAAATAGAAGGGCACTTGGAAGTCCCCTTAAACCTATATATGGTTGGCTATGGATAATACTTGCAAGCATGGTCGATATGACATACGACCACTAAATTGCCTTGGTTAATAAATGGTTAATTAATTGGTTGGTTGTTTGGTAATGGTTTTAATTAGGCAATAATGGCGGGATCTGTAGCAAAGCCGTGGAAGGTGGAGGTCCCATGGGGACCAAAACTGGAAACTCATATTTGCTAATGTAAGGTTTGGTCTTGGTGACCGTGTGTATGATGTCACACTATATTTTGGGGGATGTACTAGTCATCCCATGTTTTCTTCCCTGGTCATGTAGCTACACGCACTAGGGCCCTTTCAGTAGGGGGAGCTGAACCTATATTGACTGTGGGTGATTTAAGATGGCAAAGCTACATAGCCCAGGTAAAGATTTTAAAGGCATGCTAAACCCGGTTCCCATTCCCAATATGGTTATATTTAGATATGTATGGGATATGCATATGGATTGTTTTACTTGGTTTTATAAATGGCATTATTCTATCCTTATCTTGAGTACATGCTAGTGTTCACCTACTAACCCATCTTCGGGCGGCTGTATACCCACATTATACAGGAATCGACCATTCTACTTCTCTTATTTAGTGATCAAATTTGGGGACAATCGATGTTGGATTTAAGTGGCGAGCTTCCATAGTTTGGAAGGCATCTATTTTATGTCATGGGTTACTTTACATATTTCTCATATATCATAGACTTATGTTTTGGCTATAGTCGGGGGCATGTCCCAACTAGGTACTCTTTGGTTGGTCTAGAGACTTTGGATGGACAACTGTGGACTTGGGTATTGTATGGGTTGTTTTTGTATATATATACATACATAAATTGGTTTATTATCATGGTATTAGTTCATGGTTTCCACATTGGTTGGGTAGGTTATTGGGTGGTTAGACTTGGTTGGGTTGGTCTCGGATATAGACTTATCCCAATGTTACCATATGGTTGGATACACTATCTTGTTATATGTTTGGACTTTAGCTAACTCAAGGTATGCGTTTGATGGTTAGGTTGGGAAATAGGGGCGATTCCTGATCCTGGTTGAGCTTGGGATTGCCCGTTACGACAAGGCCCTGGTTCAGGTCATGTGAAGTTGGTATCAGATCTTTAGGTTTTGGTGTCATGGGGTGTCCACAAAGCCGTGGTGAGTAAAGTTTTGCTTATGGGTGTGTCGTGCACCACACTTATAATGAGGAGGGTACGAGGCATTTAGGATGTTTTACTTTATTGGTTATTTTACCTTTGGGCTATGGAATCTAAGGTCTTGAACTCTTCTATGAATTTTTCTTGTTTCACTCTTCGGATCATGTTTTCTCAATAATCTAAAGTTGTGGAAACTTACCTGTTCGACTAAAAAATAATATAGATGGATCTAGTCTAACTCATGGGACACAAACCCAGTTAGGGGCCGCAATTTTTAGTTTTTCTAATGGAGCCCAATCCTCATCAACCTATTTTCTTTATAGATTTTATGGTCGGCCGCACCGTGGTTGTTGTGATAAGGAAGGAATTAGTGTTTTGGTTATGGTCAGTTAGGCTTCTTGTGATGGGAATGTCCCATAAGGGTTGCCGCTTGGGCAAATAGAGTATTAGCTACTACCTCTGGCTTCAAAAGTAGTCGGGATTGTCTCAATGTTCTTACTATTTCTCAAGAGTCCGAAGCATCTTTTGATGCCGACACTAGTATATTGAGAACTCCTTTCTTTGTGGTGTGTATGCTTTACTTAGTTCAGGGTCCTCTATAATTTGTGACATTATTTGTGGTTGTGTATTTTTGATGTGGTCCCAAGGTTATTTCAGACTATTTTTTTATTCCATTTCTACCTTGGTAGATGACTCTTCGATTACCAATAGAGTCTATGGGGGTGTGTGGTATCTGTTAGTAGTAAAAGGGTCTTGGTGGATTTATGTGACTCAAATATGATGGATTTCAATATCATTTAGGGAATTGATTGGTTGCACTCGTGCTATCTATCATTAGATTATTGGATCCGTAAAGGTTATCTTTATACTCCATGGTGAGTCAACTATGAGATGGGAGGATGGTTCATTCTCGAGATATTATGGGAAAGTTTATATCATATCTTAGAACCTGGAGGTTGATTTTTAAAGGGACATCTTTATTATTTGGTCTGGGTTAAGGATTCTTACTCGAAAGGTCTTTTTTTGTATTTGGTTTTGGTGGTGCATGAATTTACTGGGGTCCTTTCTGATGACCCTCATGGTGTTTTTCTAATGGAGAGGTTAGTTTGGGGTTGGTCTTGTTTTGGACATTTTTTCAAATTTCAATTCCTTCTTTATAGAATGGTTTTGGTAGAGTTAAAGGAGCAATTTAGGGATCTCTTAGACAAAGGTTCTCTTCGTCTTAGTATTTCTCTATGGGGTGCTTTGTTCTTGCATAAATAAGGGAAATGGTTTCCCCATAAATGGATAGGTTGTTGATTGGTGGATAAGGAATTTAGAGTGTCCTTCTTGTTGAGAGGATCGTATATGTATATTCCATTCTATATGGGGTACTTTGGTAGTACATAGTGGTTTGTAGATCCTAGGCTTGAATCAAGATTCTTGATTTTGATAAAAGGGAGTATGATAAGCTCGAAAATAGTAGTGCGAGGGTTGTGGAGGTAAATTATAGGTTAGATGAGGTTAATAATTTAGGAAATACAATAGTGGGAGAGTTGTACCATAGAGGCTAGGATTTCAAGTTAAACGGGGGGACTGAGGATCTAGTCATTCGACAAGTTAGATCCTGGAATTTGCACGTATCTTTGTCCCTATAGTTGCATTTGATTATTGGCATGAAATTGACTATTAAATTCATGGTTTTGAGTGTGGGTTTTGGTACAACTGAAGACTTTGACATGATTACTCATTTAATTGATTTTCCATGGATTACGGTGCATTATTCATGCTTATTTATGTTTATGAACATTATGGGATGCATAGGAATGTTTAATGAATTTTAGGGTACTATGGATTCCCCAATTACTTGGTTCTGGTCTTGGAAATTATATGTCATCCAACTATTTGTGAAATTTCCGTTGAATATAATTTTGTTATGTAGTTTGACTATTCTTAAACCTTTGCATTGCCTAAATTATTAAAGGAACATAAATTGGTTTTGGCTGGATCTAAATGATTTTGAAAAGGCCTTGGTTGCCATGTTTTGATTTTGAATGGTTTTGGTTTAACTGGAAACCTTGGAGTCAATTTGGTCTCATGGTTTTTACATGTCTATCTTGGGTACTTGGTAGACTTGGGATAAAGGTTGGTGGTTAATCTAGAATTCTCTTTTAGCGATGGACTTTAAGAAAAAGTCAGGTTGCATATTCTAGTGATATCTTCTCTCTCGATTAAGAGATTAATCTACTAGTGTTGCATGTATTCTTATAACTCTTATGACTAAGGTTTACATTTTCCATTCGCCCTGTTCCCTGGATATAATCCTTGACATTGTGTTAAGTTATTCATAGTATGTGTGGTTGTGTTTCTTTTGGTGTCCAGCCTTAAGGACTCATCTTATGGTATGGTTTGGTTGGGATGTTTCTTCATTATGGTCTAGGTGGTTGTTATAAAGTACTTTGTGCCTATAGTGTCGTGTCTTGTCTATGGGATTTTACCATGGGAGGCATGGATAACTCTTGTAATTCGGTTTCTTAAATGATTTTTCTTATGTTAGAATAGTAATGGTTTGGGAAGTATGGTGATGTGTTGAAATAGGGAATATAGAAGTCCCTAAGTGGGGGAGAGTCTAGGGTGAATACTAGAGTTAAGGATTTTGAAGGCAAGGTGAAGTTGTTGTCATGGGATATGGTTAGGAAAGGAATAGGTGGTGAAAATCCTTTGTGAAATATTAAATGGTGCTAGATCTCTAGAATGATAGATCATACCGCGGGTATATAAGTCGTAGGCTTGAATGTTGTGGTTGGTAGATATATTAATAGTTGTGTTAGGTACTTGAGAGGTTTGGTAAGAAATAGTTCTTGTGAATTGTTTTCATGTCTTAGTAGTTGTAAGATTTTGGGTGTTCAATTATAGGTTGGGGGTATCGGTCATAATGGTTGGATATGGTTTGTCTATGTCTTTCACTCATGGTTTTGTTGTCATAATAGTGATGGAAGCGGAGTGGTGTTTCGAGATAGATGTAAGGAGTAGAGCCCGATGGCCTAAGTAAACTCCCTTTAGCTTTGGATAGGCTTAAACATAGAGGGGGTGTATAGCTAGACTCAATCTCTCATAGTGGTATGCCTTGGTAAATTCTAAGTGGAACTGGACTTGCTCTCTAGCATTAGTCCATTCATCTGGTATTCTATGTATCTATGTTGGGGTAAGGTGTGGATGGTCCTAGGTTGGTTAGTTCTTTTAAGTGGTATTGGTATCTTGGGTTCTTTGTTCTTTTGGAGAGATCCCGATGAGGATCTTGGATTGGTAAGTTCTCCAGTTGTGAACAAATAAGGTATGGCTTCGGTAAAGGTTCCATGGTGGAACTAAAAGTCCAAGAAAGACATTTAGAATGTTGAAGGGGACATGGAGTCCAAGTGTCCTCATTGGTTCTTTGTTTCAGAAATTCGTGCATAAGGTGTATGCTCTTCAACACATTATTTTTGTTTTCTAACTTGGTTAAAGGTGAGGAATGGTTCCTTTTATATCTTTGTTTTCTAACTTAAGAGTTAGAGGTCAGAATGGGGGTGTTGGGGTGTAAATTGTGTTTGGTTTATGTAGGGATCTTCTCACCTTGGTTGTGTGTCCTTGCTTCCTATTTTGGTTGAGCAAAAGTTTATTGGGTGTTAATGCATTATCTCATGTTGTTCCCTTACCCTTACCCATCATTCAAGGACGAATGATCCTAGTGGGGGAGCCTGAAACACCCTAGGAATAGGACCTTTGCAAATTTTTCTTTGGTTTTGGACTCACTATGTTTGATACGACTCAAGGGTACAATTCATACCCTTGAATATGGGTCGTAGGGTAGCTTAAAGGTGAAGTTGTACCCTAGAAAGTGTTTTTGGCTTGGTTACTTCCCAAGGTATGACTCGTCAAGGTACTAGTCATATCTAAATATACGAGTGGTGCAAGGCAAGTCGTATGGTGCTTGATTGAGTTATCTTGTGAAGTCTGTCCAAGGTACGAGATGTGGGTACGGTTTGGTATACGACTCATACCCTTAGGTACGGTTTGGTCTACGACTCGTACCCTTAGGTACGAGTGGGGAGAGACGATTCGTATAAAAACAAGTGTGTAAGGTATTGGCATGGTCTTAGGTACGAGTTAGGGTACCACTCGTACCCTAAGATACAGATGGTAAGGGCACTCGTACCCCTAGACGTAGTTTGTTTTCAATTTTAATTCAAGGGTAGTCTGGACATTTTCCAACTTCAAAAACCTTATGTTCTCACGTTATATCACCCTTGGTGGCCTTCCATAACACTTGTTAAAGGATTAAAACTCTTCAAATACTCTTTCAAACTCACTCTTGAAGATTAGAGGTTAGGAATTCTTCATATGTTCTTCAAAAGGCTCAAAGGTCAAGATTTCTTCCATGAATCTTCATGTATAAGGCATGTACTTCTTTCCTCATTGTTAATTCCAACTAAAGGCATGTGTATTGTTTTTCAAACATTGACTTATGGATCATGAATGGTGGTTTTTGAAATATGTAGTGAGGGTCTTGATGCATATGGTTTGGTATTTATGTTTTTGGTAATAGTTTGCATATGTGGTTATTGGTTGGTTATGATTTAATAAATGGGTCTTGAGTAACCCTAATTATGGTAGTTTATGCATTGGTTTTGGTCTTGCTAAAGGTATGCCCACTACATGTTTGAAAAAATGCCTTAAAGAATGTTTTCACTCTATTGTTGAACTTCCATTAGAACTCTTACATGGTTTGGTTTGTTAATGGAACCTTACATAGATATGGATGGTTTTATATGGTTTAAATGGTTTTAATGATATAAATTCTTTAAATGTTTGGCATGGTCTATAATGGTTTGGAAATAGTTTTAAATGGTATAAATGATGTACATAGTTTGGAAGGATTAAGTGGTAAAGCCTTGGTGGCTATGAAATTCGTTATGATTATGGGGTACATGAAATCCCTCAAGTGGTTCACTATGGTAAATGGAAGGGCACTTGGAAGTCCCCTTAAACCTATATATGGTTGGCTATGGATAGTATTTGTAAGTATGGTCGGTATGATGATACCACCACTAAATGGACTTGGTCAATAAATGGTTAATGGATTGGTTAGTTGTTTGGTAATGGTTTTAATTAGGAAATAATAACGGGATGTGTATCAAAGTCATGGAAGGAAGAGGTCCCGAGGGACCAAAACTGTAAGCTCATATTTGCCGATGTGAGGTTTGGTCTTGGTGACCGTGTGTATGATGCCACACTATATTTTTGGGGATGTACTAGTCATACTAGGTTTTCTTCCCTGGTCGTGCGTCTATATACACCGGGGCCCTTTCAACAAGGGAGCTGCACCCATATAGCCCCTGGCTGGTTTAGGACGGAAAAGCTACACAGCCTAGGTAAAGGTTTTAAAGGCATGCTAAACCCGATTCCCTTTCCCGACATGGTTATATATATATGTGTGTGTGTGTATGGTGTTTTGTATATGGATGGTTTTATTTGCTTTTATAAATGGCATTATTTTATCCTTGTCCTGAGTACATGCTAGTGGTCACCCATTAACCCATCTTCGGGTAGCTGTATACCCACGCTATGCAGGAACCGACCATTTTACTTCTCCCGCTTTGTGATCGAATTCAGGGACAATCGATGTTGGATTGAAGTGGTGGACTTCCATAGTTCAGAAGGCATCTATTTCATGTCATCGGTTACTTTGCATATTTCTCATTTTTCATAGACTTTGGTTTTGGCTATGGTCCGGGGCATGTCCCGACTAGGTACTCTTTGGTTGGTCTAGAGGCTTTGTATGGACAACTGTGGACTTGGGTATGGTATGGGTTGTTTTTGTATATCACCTTGTCTAAAACCACCTTTTCCCTCAAAATATCCATGCCTCTCTCTATTCACTTTTACTATGAATTTAGTTGTAGTCACAAGCCATAACTATATTAGTGAATGATTTTGGAAAATCATATCCCTTTAGATCTTCTTCGATAAATTTTCAACCCACCATATCATAAGCTTTCCTTAAATCTATCTTCGTTAGACATCTAGTGAAGTTCTCATCTTATAATGCCTTAACAAATCATGGCATATTAAGACATTGTGAATCAGTGATCTCCCCTCCACAAAGGCTGCTTGTGTGACATCTATCAAACTAGGAAGCACTTGTTTCAACCTCATATATATCACCTTAGATATACACTTATAGATCATATTGCAACAACAAATAGGCCTAAATTGACTAGCCAGTTCAGGAGAAGTCATTTTAGGAATCAATGAAATCATGGTAGAGTTAATTTGTCTCATTAACTTACCATTCTCTGAGAATTGAAGGACTGCTTGAGTTACATTTTCACCAATTAAGCTCCAAGCCTCTTTAAGAAATCCACTGCCATAGCCATCAAGATTTGGACTTTTATTTATGTCAAAACCAACTATTGCTTGCTTACTATCTTTTCCAGTGTTAACTTACCAATGTCATCTGTTGTTCTAGAGTAAGCATGTTGCCATCTGCAAAATACTCTCAAACGTTATAGTTTTTGTCTTTCTTTCCTACCCAACATACCCTCATAATAATTCACAAAACTTTAGCAATGGCCTTATGATCATTGTGTTGCACCCCATGCTCATCTCTTATCTATGTGACTGCTTGCTGTAGCCTCTTTTACTTGATAATTGAGTGGAAGTATTTAGTGTCGTCATCTCCCTAATTTGATCCGTGTTGCTTTACTTCTTTTCTTCAAAAGTACTTCTACAAAATAGGAGGATCTTCGGAATCTTTGATACTTCTATCTTTCTACTTGCTGCAGAATAATATCTGTTGGATTGGTTTGCAGGTTTAGTTGTGCTTGATTTAAAGTTGTCCTGTCCTCCTCAGCTTCAACAGGAATATTACTAAAAGGACTCTTGTTTAGACTTTTCAACTCCTTTTTAAGCATCTTTAATTTCATCGCTACTTGTAGCATATTGCATTCATTTCTAATGGCCTTCCAAACCTTTTCTCAACCTCTAAAAACTGAGGATCCTTTTCCCACAACTTACAAAACTTAGTAGATTTGTTTGATCTGGTACTGTCAGCTTCCTTAGCTATCTTTAGGGGGCAGTTATCACTAATTCCATCCACCTAAAATTTTTCTCTGGAAACCTGCATATTATCCAGCCAGTTTTGATTAACAAAAGCCCAATCTAATTTAGAGAATATCCTATTATCTCCATGTTTTTTATTACATGCGTATTTACTCCCACTATATGGTAATTCAATCCACTCAGAAGTATCTATGCATACTTTAAAATCCATTATTTCTTCCATTGTTATTGGATTACCACCAACCCTATCTTCAACGTGAAGAACAGAGTTGAATCCCCCAATGCTAACCATGGCAATGTGATCCCTTTTTTAATGTCCTCCAAATGGCTCCGCAAATGTCTTCTTTTTTCTCTTGTATTAAAAGCATAAATTGCAATCAAATAAAAAGTAACTTGTGAAGCTATATCCTTCACTGCACAAGTGATGCTTTGGTTGGTACTAGTCACTCAATGCACATGATAGTAATCTAGCATCCAAAAAATTATTACTCTACAGTTACAATAGTGCTCATGATTTGAAACATAGCTCCATCCTAAAATCATTCTATTTGCTATAAATCTGCCAGCTTTCACTTTAGTTTCCAATAAAGTCACTAACCCAATATATACCTTACTACACAGGAGGCTTACCTCCTTTTGTTTGTTAGGAGCATTCATGCCCATAACATTCCAACAAAGAATATTTTCCATCCCCACAGGTGACAAGGTACTGCCACCCCCATGTTTGACCCGACTATTCTTTACGCCACTTCTATGTCCTTCACAGAGAATATTGAATAGGTTTAAGTTGGGTTGCATTTGATTTTCCTAACTAGTGTTAGTTGGAATCACCTAACCAGTCACTGTTACATGCTCATCACTTCCTTTTCTATTATTTTTCTGTAGGTGACTACTGATAGGAGGCTGGTCTTTCATAGTAGGAGTATTATTAGAGCTTAATTCTCTACCCTTCCCCATACCACAGGGGAAAGGTTCATATTAGTTGAGAAAATTAGGTGGGAGATGATAAAAAAGTCTCTAAAATTTATATATAATATAAAGGGAGGTTATAGAGGAGCTGATGTGACACCTCTTTATGAACTTCATTCTTATTTATCTTTTTTCTCATTTTTTTGAATTTTTTTCTTCACTTCTTGTATTAATTAATTTGTTTAATGATTAAAATTTTTTATCATATTTATTACATATAATTGTATTTCATGGGTTAAAAAAAAACCTCTCTATTTGTATTCTTACTTAATAGCATATCTTCTCAACTCCCTTTAATCTATTATAATGACTTAACAAATCTATAAATATCATTCATGTATAGAGTTGTGGGTGATCATTTTCATTTCTTCTTCTTTTTTCTATTAGTATATCTTTTTCTCCATTTTTTTTCATTTTTCTATCTACCTTCTTTTTTATTTGATTTTACCCAACAACTGATATGTTATGAAAAAATTCAAGAACTAAATCAGGTTGTTCACTTTGTAAGTAATCGAAAATCATGGAGCTTTAAGAGAAAACATCGCTTGCAAACATTTGATCAAATAATTTTCTAGCCAAACACAAGTTTATCAACACTGAGAAAGAAGTAAGATAAAGGTATAAGATTCATCAAAAGAGAAATCTTCAAATTAGTATCATATCAGTTCATTGTCAAGATGATGAAGAAAGTTTAATTCATTGAGAGAGATGGTCAAATTAATTTTAAAATGTAATTTTTTTTGAATGATTTGTAAATAATATATATACACTTATTGTTGTTTATTTTAGTATTGTCAATTAGTTATTTCTTCAAATACAACATATATGTGTATTTTTCAAGAACAAGATTTTATTATAAAATGTTGCACTTTTTATATATAGATTATTTTATTTCTAATTTAAAAGTTATTTATATTATATTATATAAGCATTTACCTTTTAAATATGCTAGCTTTATTTGAATATAATTGTGATCTATTAGAGGGCAATGTGTAGTTAATTGATCAAAAGTTTATATTTTTTTCACTTTTTTCCTCTTTTATTACTTTTAAAAGTTTTGATTTTATGAAATTTTATTCTATTTATTTGTGTTATGCCACAAATTCAAAGGACTATTTTGTTAATTCTCTTAATTACACTCAATCCTTTTCTCTTGTCTTTATTAATTCTCTTAATAATAATTTTTTATGATCATTGTAATAATCCTCTCACTAATAATTTTCTATCGTTATGTATTTAAGATAAAAGAAAGAAAAAAATTCATTTCATTTGATTTTATAAATTTACAGCAAACAAGTTCAATTTTGTACTTTTTTAAAAAAAAAAAAAATCTTTTTTTAAAGATTTGAAAGCAGGTCGATGAAAATTATGAAAGTACTAAAACATAAAGTTAAATACTTATGAATATCTATAAAAACATCTATATATAAGGTGATGTACTACCTCTTTATGGCCTAAAAGATCATTTTATTTATTTTTTGAATGTTTTCCTTCATTTCACTAAATAATATATAACATCATTATCTACTAACTAATTAAATTATGTCAATTTAACACTTGCAAATAAGTCAAAGGTACTATGCTCGTTGTCCTTTATGATAATTCAGTTATTGAACATTTATGTTTACAATTATAATCGTTGTAATTTGTGATAAATAATAATAAGTTAGGTTATAACTATATAATATAAAACTACATTCTACATCACTTCTCTTTAGCTAGGGATTTTATTTATCTTATTTCTTCATTTGTTTTTTTTTTTTTGAAAACTTAGCCCAACCATGATGGATGGACACTCTGGGTGTATTGCGAACTCAAAATTTCTTAATTGAAATATTAAACACACTCATGATTGATATGCATATATCCACACACGATTTTTAACAAACACACCCTTGTAGGGTGCTAATTCATGATACCACTTGTGGTTCTTTTCGTTCATATTTATGACAATTTTCTTAATATTTTTATTTTATTTAGTATTTTATAAAAGTAAATGTGTCACTTACGACTCTCTTCATTCATTTTTTTTAATGTAAAAATTTAAATGCCTCAAATTTACCACTCCATTTATTTCTATATTTTATTATAAAATCTACATATTTATTAATTCATCCTTTTATTTATAATTAAAAAAGTAAAAATTATTAAAATGAAGTAGTTCATTAATGGAAATATCATTTCAAGAAGCTTAAAAAATTAAAGTCATCCCCTTTTACCTCTCTTAATTATGAGATTCAATTACTCATTTACATGGAAAATGAAAAGTTGTAACTCTTCAAAACATCTTTTTCAACATTCTCCTATTTATTGCATTTCATAATGAATGCATCGATGTTGTTTGAAGTTAAGTTTCTTCCAGTAAAAAATATAAATATACTCTCTTCGTTTTATTTTATTTGACACTTATATTAAAAATAGTTGTTTAAAATTAATTATCATTCAATACAAATATATAAATATACCCCTCCATTTTATTTACTTGGCGTTTATACTAAAAATAGTTATTTCAGTTTAATTGTCCAATTTATGAAATAAAGAAGATTTTATTATATATTTTTTTCTTTCTACCCTTAATATTAAATAACTTCGTAACATAGTAATAGTCAAATTCAAACTATCATTAATAAAGCTATTTAGTAAAAAAAATCCTATATTAAAATTTTTGTCGGTAGTGGAAGTGACAGAATGTGGAGCAGCAAAGCGACTTCTTTCGATGAAAGCAAAATAGAAGGTTAAAACGATCTTACAGCTTAGTGACTTAATTATTAATCATAATACATTTTTTATCTTTAAAATTTATTTATATTTTTTGAAACATTCTTTAATTTTTCTCCATCATATATATGGGATTAGATGTTTAATTCTTATAACATAACCTTTTTCTTCATAAATTATTTTTGACTATCTTATTCAAATTCACATACATATGTCCAAATTGGTGTTTCCTATCCAACTAGTATGTTTCTCACAATTCTTTTTATCAAATAATTTGTACATAACATTATGATACTAAATTAATATATATTTAATCATATTTAACTTTATTTAAATCCGCGCGAAGCGTGGACAAGTATACTAGTTAAAAATGGTGATAACTTTAATCAACTAAGGTCAAAACTTCATTTAAATTGTGATTAAGTTAATTGGGGTGTAAAGTGTAATTTTTAAAAACTTTTTAATTGTTTAAAATATCCTCTAACTCCAAATTTTACAATTTTCCCCCTTTTCTTATCTTTCAATCTTTCTTCTTTTATTTTTCTCTCTGTCTAATTTTTTTTTTCTCCATCTTCTTCTTTTTATTTTTTTTCTCTCTCTAGATTTTCCTCTTCTTCCATCTTTTCTTCTTTTTCTTTCTCTTTTCATTTTATTCTTCTTCCTTTTTTAATTTTCATGGACTATTTAAAAAAAAAAAATTGAAAAGTTTGAAAAGAAAATTTTTTATTTCTTTAATAATGAATGAAGAAATAATACCACAAATTCAGCAACTACGAGAGTTTCTTCAGCAACTACGATAATTGCTGCAACAAGTACTATTAGTTATTGTGTTACAACAATTATCGAAGTTGCTACAGCAACTATCAAAATTGCTGCAGCAACTTCGGTTATTACTGCAGCAACTTCGATACTTACTTAATTTCTGAAAAAAAATCTGGTTGGAGGAGGAGCCCACGAAAAAGTGATATTTATGGTAAAAATGGAGGTGGTGGTGTTGGTAATGACACCGAATAAGAAGATGACATTTGTTGTGGTGTTGATAGCGATGGTGGTGAAGGAGAAAAAAGAAAAATAAGCGATAGTTATGTAGAGGAAGAAAATAATGGTGAATCTGGAAGAGATGACAATGGTAGTGATAATGATAGTGGAGGAAGAGAAGGTGGCGACGGAGGCAACAAAAAGGGTGTGGAGGAGGAGGAGTGGTGGTGATGGTGTAGAAATTTTTGTGTAATTATGTTGGAGGGATCTTTGTGTAAATAATAAAATTTGAGTGTTTTAAAATTAGTGTCATTAACACTAATCTTAAAATTGTCACCTCTACTCAATATTTAAGACTTGTGTCACTCTTTTTTAGTTTTGAAACTTTTTTGTCACCCTTAATTAATTTGCCCACATTAGTTTGCTTTGCTATCTCCTTTCTTTGTACTTCCTATTACATCCATTTTCGAAAAGTAAAAAATATTCCATTACTTCGTGGCGAAAAATAAGAGAAGTCTATTCTTGAAAAATAATTTAGAGTCGCCACTTAATTTTAGAAAAATTAAGAAATCATTTTAAAAGAAAAATTTGAAAGAAAACCTTTTAAAAATAACCACAGTTTAGGTAAGAGGTTAAGTAAATTCAAAAGAAGGCGTTAAGCACTTTCAAAAATCCACAAAGTGTGATTCTCGACAAATTAAACTTATTTGGCTAATTTAAAAAAAAATTCTTAGATTATTTGAAAAAATCTTATTAAAAATCTTGAATTTATTTAAAAAACCTTATTTCAAAATAATAGAGTTTATTTGATACTAATCCATTTAATTTATTCGAAGTGATAAAATGAACTAAATATCAAAAGTTTCAAAATAATTCTAACTTTAATAAATTTATCCAATTTACGCTAAAGAATTAACCCAACTTCTTAAAAACATGAATTTAGAATCGATAATAACTATGAAAGGATATAAGCAGATCCTCAAGTTATTCCTCGAACTAAAGTTTTTCTAAAATAAAAGAATTAAAAATTAAAGATTAAAAATATTAAATAATCAACATAAATGAATAATTTCAATATAATTTGCTTCCCGAGGATTCATCTGGATTAAATTAAATTATAAATAAATAATTAAATTAACTACAAGCAAATGGCCCCTTTCTAGCCCACTTTAAATCTGGACAACCGTTGGACCTATTTTAATGGACCCTTTTTTAGCCCCTTTTCAGATGTATACCAGCTGTATATCAGTTGTATACTTCACATATACTAGACTTCATTGGCAGTTTTTCTGTATACAAACTGTATATCAGCGTATAAAATCGATACTTCACTCCCTTGCCTTCATTTACTACTGTCTATTGCCGTATATCAACTGCTTTTGCCCTATGAAATCTGTACATCCGCCATATATTGTCGCAAAGCTGTCTCGTTTGGGGACTTTTGGCATGGGATCTTGGACTCGATGATGTTGGGCCTCAATGGCCCAGCGGAAATGCAAAGGGGAGATGGAGTCTAATGGACTCGGGTCAATGTCACATGCCACAAAAAGAAGATAAGAATAAGTATCTATTTTAAAGTGAATAATTGGCAAATAAAATAACATGAATCCAAACTAACAAAAATCAACAGCAATGAAATGCATCTCATATCTATTTCTAAGAAAAATTATACATTCAAGAAAATCTTTAATTAACAGAATCAATATGATATTATGTCTAATCTTTGGTCATTTAAATCACTAAGCAAACAAGATCATTTTACATGTTGAAAATAGAAGCGTATTCAAATAAAAGAAGAAGACAACTCCCATGGCAAAGACAGATATCTTGAACTAATTTGAAGAGGCAAAGTCATTCTTTTAAAGCCGAAGATTAATAATTTTGGACGAATTTAATGAACAAAGCCAAACAAAAATGGACCTGTCTTTTATGGCTAAAAGAGGACACAATTTTAGAAGCATTAAACTATCTAGCAAGGAAGTATAAAGCAGGCAACACATCATGAACCGAAGTGATTTAGCAATAATTCGGCGGAAACATTAACTAGAAAATCATGTTGAATTGGGTCATTGAATTACCTTGGAGGTATTCAACAACAAATAATAACCTAAACTAAGCACATACGAGCAATAAAGAGGAAGAAATAAACCACATAGAATACCCATTAGAACAAATCTTGATTAAAACAAATAAAATTGGCAGTCACAAGCAGGAAAAGAGCTCACATACTCTTAAACATGGCATGAACGAAAATAGAACGATTGTTTCTAAAGATGAAGAGCCTTGTAAGACTTCTGAAATTTCAGATTTTAAACCAACACATGAACAGAAAAATGATGTGAATCATACACTTAATTGAGATTTTGCAAACCATATTCATCCAAATCGCCAGCAAATAATCAGAATCAAATACATTTCCAGGCCGATTATGAAACTTCAGTAGTAGTGAAACCAATACGACCTAAATACTACCATAGCAACAAAATCCATGATTCGATGCAATTATTAAGAGTAACAAAGGAAAACTATACCATTTCTATTACACAAAACCTATAGCTTTCAAAGCTTTCTACAGCAAACAATCCCACCAGCAAAAGAAAAACTAAAAATAACTATCATAAATTCGACGAGACATAATCACGCGAGAAAAAAAAGAAACAAGATGAGAAGTTTACCTTTTTAGGGGCAGCAGACCGGGATAAAGAGTCGACAACAACCTTACCAACTTGCTTCCTATTTGAAAACGACAAAGAAAAACGAAACTTGAATCAAAATTCTCACAACTCCAGGTTGGGGACAGAAGTCCGAATCCTACCTGAGTAGAGAATTTTAGCTCTTTTTCCTTCAAAAAAACCCCGTTTGAATAGTAGAGTGGGAAGGGTTTATATAGAACCCAAAAATCCCAACTCTTGACTAATTGTCGATGTGGGATTGGAAAATCCGGAGGCAATTTTGAAATTTTAGGGAGGAATCTTCTTAGGAGATAAGGGTATGAGCTGGAATCTTACAATTTGTACGGATTGAAATTTTGAATTGAAAAGAGGATGAGGGTCGGAGCTGTACGTTGGTGCGGTTTGCGGGTTGCTGGGTTTACCGGGTTCAGGTCAGGTTTTGTATTGAAATTGTTGTTGTTTGGTTTTGCCGTTCTTTAAATTGTTACTGCTTGTTGATATTGTTGTTGTCGAGTTGTTTGTTGCTGTCGTTGTTTGTTGGAGAAGAGGAGTTTAAAAGAGAAAAATAGGCTAGAAGGATAAATGGGTCTCACAAATTTGTTCTTAAAAAAAATTAAGTCCCTTGACTAATTGGATAATTGTGAAATAATTACGTTATTTGTTTGAATAACTTCCCGCAGTTGTTGAACAATTTCTTTCAGTTGTTGAACAACTAGGTGCAGTTGTAGGACAACTGTGCCTAGTTGTTGAACAACTTGCGTAGTTGTTGAACAATTTCGTAAAGTTATCGAACAACTATCAAAGTTATTCTACAATTGGGACAAGTTGTTCGAACGAAAAAACTTAAAAAAAAAACTCAAAAAAAATTTATTCCTACCACCTAATTTAAAAAATTTAGAAGAATCCTACTTAATTGGATAACTTATTTATCCTTTTTAATCCAAAGTCTCAGTTTAAAGAGTGATGTGCCGGGTCACACAGGTTTTGGGCTAGAGCAGATCAAGTGATTTTGGGCCTGGGGTTGGTTGTGATTGGGTTTGTGGGTTAGTTAGTTAGGAGAGTTTTGAGGTTATTTAAAGTAGGGAAAAGGACATGGGTTGTTCATTTTTTTAAAAAAATGGCCAACATTTGTAAAGGTGGATATAAGTTGTCCAGTCGGGTAAACTAATTTCTTTTTTTTAGCCATTTGGCCTAATTGGGCACATGCGTCTCTATACTTAATTGATACACTTTTATACCACATTGATACACTTTTATACTATATTAATACACTTTTTAAAAAAAAAAAAAAATTCTATGTAAGCACATACAATCCCTATATTCAATTGATACTCTTTTATACCATATTAATACACTTTTATAATATATTGATATACTTGCAGTGTCTATATACTCAATTGATACTCTCTTATACTAGATTGATGCATTTTTAAAATGCATGTAAAAATTATATAGAATAGTATAAAATATGTATCTAAATAATAATTATAGTTAAAAATTATATAAAATATGTATAAAAATGCTATAATTATTATATAGAATATGTATATGTATAATATTGTCACAATTATAAATGTTGCGATTAATGAAAGATGAAAAGATTCACACCAATAATTGCTAAAGATGATAGTTGCTCTTAAGTAATCATGAGTTGATCACAATCTTGATCAGAAGTAATTTATTCATTTTCACTTGTCTAATTTAAAAAAATCAAAAAAGTAATTTATCATTTAATAATTAATAGTAAAAGTAATTTATCATTTAATACTTATTTTAATACTTAATAGTAAAAGTAATTAAATCATTTAATATCATTTAATACTTTTACTTAATAGTAAGAGTAATTTATCATTTAATACTTATTTTACTCTTACTATTAAGTACTATTAGTTTGCAGTGCATTTTATAATTTTTTTTTTATTTTTTTAGATATGTGCTATGTCAATTACTGAACAAGTAAAAGATGAAGAAAGGAGTAATAAATAATGTCAATGTTGGAGTTGCTGAAGATTCAATAAATGCTTAACCCTTTACTTTGCAGTTTCTCTGGAGACGATATATTTCTTTTTAGCTGAAAGTACACTGCTTTTATTTTCATGCAAGCAAAATAAAATTTGGAGTGCGCAACCAACTCGTAGAATAGTGAAACAAAAAAAAAACTATAAATAAGGGTGCGACCATCGCTTAATGGCTATTTACTGGATTTTTAAATTTAGGTGCTAGTTTTGTGGAATTATTTTAGTTTTACGTGTTATTTTTGTCCTTTCCCCTTTAAATTATAAATAACATAAACAGCAACCCTTTTGGAAGTAATTATATTCTCTCCCACCTTTTTAATTACTTTACTCTCTCTCCCTATTAATATACATAACATAGCCGACATATACATAACATTCTGTGTATATGTTAGAATTTTTGTAATATGTTTAGGGAGTTGAGGTTTTTTGTAATATTGAAAACATAAGTTGTGTATTTGTGTAATTTTTTATTATTTAAAAGGGAAAGGACAAAAATAACACCTAAAACTAAAATAATTCTACAAAACTAGCACCTAAATTCTTAACCCCGATAAATAGCCACTCGGTGAAACTAATTCTAATCGATGACCATTTGGCGTGTGTGGGGAATGACATTTGTGAGTGGACATCATTAGTCAAAGGTATTTCCTTATTGGTTTCTAGCCAAATATTAAAATAAGAAAGAACAACCTTTTAGGTTACTAATTCTCAAAATCGCAAACACATAGCAATTGCTTATTTTCCCTTTTATTTAAGGTACAAAATAATTTATCAATATTATTTTCTTTTTGCAAAATCAGTAGGTCTATGATTTCAACACAGCAGCATAACTTCTGGGTTTTCTCCATCGAAGTAGAAATACGACAAATAATTTATTTTACATTCACTAATATTATTAAAATAATATACTAATTTTTTTGTTTAGTTTTACTTATTTATACAATAAAATACAATATCATATACTTTTAATATAATACAATTGTTAAAGATATATATTTATATACAATAATGATACAGTTTATATACATATACATATTCTATATAATAATTATAACATTTTTATACACATTCTATATAATTTTTAGTTACAATTATTATTTAGATACATATTTTATACGACTCTATATGGTTTCTACATGCATTCTAAAAATGTATCAATCTAGTATAAGAGAGTATCAATTGAGTATATGGACACTGCAAGTGTATCAACACAGTATAAAAGTGTATTAATGTGGTATAAAGAGAGTATCAATTGGGTATAGGGATTGCATATGCTTGCATAATTTTTTTTTTTTTTTTAAAAAGTGTATCAATTTGTTATAAAAGTGTATCAATTGAGTATACAGACTGAATGTGTCCAATTGGGCCAAATGGCTAAAAAAGGAATTAAATTGGACCGATTGGCCTAAGTTGTCCACTTTTTCAATTATGAGTCATTTTTTTTAAAAGTGGCTAGCCCATGTCCTTTTCCCTATTTAAAAACTAACCTCAATCCAATTAGGATTTAATCATCTTATCTAAAATTTTACCATATTGAGAACAAATTGGCCAATTATATTGCAATTGTGGTCATATTTGATTTTAATTATGATCACATTTAATAAGTAGGCTAAATTTAATTGTAATTCAACATGAATTAATGTCCAATTTAGTTTCGAATTTCTTGGTTTGATAAAATCAAACACATAGTGCTCCAAATAAATTATTTTTTGATAACAAATTATATTTAAATTAAGACTTTGCCCGTTTGAATTAATATTCAAGACGACCCTTGTTAAAATATGATTTTTCATAAAATAATTACTTAATTAATAAAATTCTACGAACTCATATATACAAATACAAGAGTATATAATTGCTACTTAAAATGACAAAATTAACTAGATGGATATTTTTGAAAAGTTTTTATTCGAATAAAATAAATATTATAATTTTATTTTAAATTGAAGAAACTCAAATTAAATTTAATCGTGAAAATAAAAATTAGGTGTAAACACTCACCTGCTCCCACATTCTAAACACTCCCCTGCTCCCACATTCTACTTCTTTCTACAATCAGCCTCAGCATGCCCATATTTTTTACAACATTTGCATAACACCGGTTTCCATCATACAATATTTTTTGTTCAATAAGCACTCATTTTTCAGTCCTGAAGTACACCTTATTAGGTGAAGGTGTATCAACATCCACCTCTATTAGTAATCGAGCAAAGTTCAAACTAATTTGTTTCTCCATATTCCTATCAACCACCAGAGGCTTTCCTATTAGGCTCCATATTTTACTCAAGCCTTTTGGTCCCAGTACACAAAGTCCAATCCAGGTAATTTAACCCTAAATAGGAATAGTATGTAACTCTTCTCTTGTAAACTCTATGTCCTCTGTCCAGGCCTTGACAATGAATGGCTTATTGTCAAAATGAAAAATTCCCTTTGTAGCACTTTATTTTTCCCCTCTAGAGTGAAAAAACCTAATGAACAATATATCATTTTTGAGCATGGATACTTTATTCACACCATGATTTCCCTATTGTCTGTGAATATACCCATTTAGAACGGAAAAAGGGGATGTGCCCCCAACACATAGCAAACCACAACATTCCTCCAGAATTCAATCTCTGAAGTAATATCCTCAAGCTTAATTTCACAAATAGATGATGTGCCTTGCCTATTGGGATGCACAAATCCAACTTGAAACCAGCATTAGAAACCCTAGTAATATTAAAATTTTCCCAAATTGATGGTTTTGCTCTAAACTTCCATCTCAGCTTCAACTTCATCTGCCCAAGATCTCTTTCTATAGCTAGGAGACTAGGTTATTTTCTCTCATTCTTGCATAACAGTCGAAAATTATATCCCATAAGAACTACATCTTTTTGACCAAACAACACTATTCCATTGGAGTTTCCTACAATTGCAACATCAATTTCTAACTGAGAAGGTAGATTATCCATAACAGCTACCTCTGATTCATCTTCCGATTAATTCACATACTTTTCCATGTTCAAGAACCCCTCTATTTTTTGTATCCCCAATTCGTCAATTCCTTCAGTACGAACCATAATTTTTACTAGAGTCGCCGGAATTCCCTTCTTCTTCAGCTGTGCAGTCATCTTCATAGTGTTTTCCTGTGCTTTTATGGCTCTCCGGCTAGGTAATCACGTTCTCCTCCCCATGGTGCGCACATTATGCTAACATGCACCGAGAGAGATAATAACTATTAAAATCAAATACTGAATCTTTCATTGGTTCTTTAAATGGAAAATTCTAAAAAATGAAACAAACTTCCTTTATGTGTGTGGAAAAATTTTTGTTGGGAAAACTTTTTTCTAGAAGTTGTATATCAAAAAGAAATATTGCTTACTGGCTATGGGAATGACTGTTGTAAATGGTTTATGCCTGAAACTTTTTTGTTCTTTCGTGAGTATCAGCGGCGATGAATCCAGCATTTGTAGGTTTTGCGTGCCACATTGTCCAAATAGTAAAAACGGGTCGAGTTTTTAAAAATTTGGTTACGATTCGGATTGTTTATATTTTTTTTACTTTTTATAGACAAATCGATCGAATATGCAATTTTAGTAATGTTCTCCTTTAGATCAGTTCTTTTAATTTTAGGTTACCTTTCGGTCTATTATCATTTTTCTTATTATAGAAAAATCAATCAAATATGCATATTTAGTAATGCTCTCCTTTAGATATTCTGAGATCAATACCTAAACCGTCCAATTTTTCTTTTTGTAGGAATAAGAGGTTTTATTTTCTTAAACTTCGAGAAAGAAAAGTAGTGCTACAAAACAACATCAAACCCTCATCACTAGGGCGACATGTGTTGCCCTGTACCATGGGTACATTTCAAACTTTCTCATTCAGGTGAAAAGTTTAATATAAATTCCCTTTTTAATACACACTTACTATATATACATAGTTTTAACTAAGATGTACGGGTGCGTGGGACGCACCAATAAACAATTGCTGGTTTGAACTGATAGCAGGACCACTTCTTCTTGTATTCTTCACTCTTATTTACCACAGTCTGCTGTTTCACCTACTTCCGTGGCTCCTACTTCCAATAGGAAAATAAGTTATGCTGTGCCTAGTTAGAAACAAACCTTGCAGTGGCTTTTATGTGATTTGTTATCGCAAATACTCTATTAACTCTCTACATTCGGCTATTTTCCTGTCGACTTTCTGTGAAAAATATTAAAATGGATTTTTTTCCATATACTCTATTCCCTCTCTACGTTCGTCTATTTTGCTGTCCACTTTCTGTGAAAAATGTTAAAATGGATTTTTTGGAATCATAAATTTTCTAGTTAAATTTCTAGAATACACTAGTGTAGTATCTAAAATAAATCATTTCTAAGAAAAATCTTGAGTATTCTTAGATAGCTAGAAAGAGAAGTTATCTAGATTATTCTTAGATTGCTAGAAAATAAAGTTCGAGGTTGCTCTAATAGATGTTCTTGTAGATGTATCCAGAATAACATCTAAATCCATCCTACACAAGCATAAATAGGAGTGGCCTTAGTCATTTTTAGAAACCCAAGAAAAACCAATTCATGTCAATTCTAGTTCTTCCATTAAGAAAGTTCTCCTTTCTAATTTCCTCTTCTTTAGTTGAATCTTTCGATCTTAGTAAACGATTTAGGCTAGTTTCTTCTGCTTTGCTACATGATGTAGAGAATAAAAGAAGAAAAGTATAATTGGGGAGTCCATCTGCTAGCTAAATATCATTAACTAAGGTCAGAAAATTTAACTAAGTAGAGGAAGTTAGAAAAGAGAAGAAAAATTTTGTAAAAGCAACTTGGTTACACAAAAAGACTACTTGAATTAGATTTACTATGAGTTTGTTACAAATGTACAATATCATCCCTATATATACTTTTCCAAGAATGGCTTCTAGAAATTCTTCTAGATAATTCTATGAGAAAATTTTAGTAAATTTTATCTTCTAGCACTACTCTAGAATATCCAGATGATTCTGAAAGATGCATGTCCAAGATATTACACTAGACAACTCTCAAAACTTTACTAGAAAAACTATGATTTCAAAAAATCTACTTCAATATTTTTTACACTCCCCCTTAATGTGATTTTTTGGAAGCTACCTCAAACTTGTTGCAATAGAACTCAAATGAAGCTTTGAAGCATGCTTTGCTAAAGATATCAATAGTTTTTGTTAACTTTCATTGCTTTTTCAAAAAATGAAGATTTCTTCTCAATGATTTGCCCTGCAAATAAGCAAGTATATGTATTGAAATAGTTTCCATCTTTACAACGATTTGGCTTGACAATAGTCCTCATTGGCCTTTGCCAAACACATAAATTATCTTTTTGTTGAGCTTCGTGCTTTTCAATTTTCAGGCCTCTCTTTCTCTTAGCTCCTCAAAAATTATATAATCCATAAATACATTGGTGATGGAAATGTTTGAAACTCCACACTTCAAGATTTTAGAACCCGTTCCTTCTAACGCAACCCCATAAGATAGGAAAATTTCATTAGGATGAGTCTCCTTTTTTGAGTTGGTGAATATTTGATCATCAATTATCTGTGAAGCCGCAGAATCATGATAGGATCCACCACAAGATTCCCTTTCCAACTCCTCAATAAATTGTTTGGCAGCTTAAGAGATTTTGAAAGTTATGCCATCTGTCTCTCCACTTGAAATTTTGCCTTCAAAGCTTGCTTCTTCATCTATTTGATCTTCATCTTCTCCATTTGCTTCTAATATTTGGTCTAAGGTAGTGATTGACCTTGATATGGAAGGTGATTGATCAGCGACTTCAACTTCTACTACCTCTTCCTTAATTCTTTCTCCGAAAAGGTCATCACTGGCATACATCCATGTATAGAATAGTAGAAGAAAAGTATAATTGGGAAAAATTTTTGCTAGCGCAAGATCGTTTACTAATATCAAGATATTTAAGTAAAGAAAATGAAGCTATAAAGGAGAACTTTCTTAATGGAGGAACTAGAACTGACCTGAATTGGTTTTTCTTGGGTTACTTACAAATGACCAAGGTCATTTCTATTTATACAGGTGTAGGATGGTTTTAGATGCTATTCTTGATACGTCTACAAGAAAATATATAAGAGCAATCTAGATAACTTTATCTTCTAGTTCTCCAAAACTAATCTAGACAACTTTACTTTCTGGCTATCTAAGAATACTCTAAATTATCCTTAAAGATATCCTAGATACTATACTGGACTGTTCTAGAAACTTAAGTAGAAAATCTATGATTTAAAAAAATCTACTTTAGTATTTTTCATAGAAAGTGGAAATGATAGAGAGTGAAAAGAGAGTTTACAATAACAAATCACATAAAACCAATTGCTGGGTAAGTTTCTAACTACGTAAAATATATCTTGTTGTCTTTTTGGAAATAGGAGCAACGCCAGTGCAAAAATAAACAAAGCAAAAGTATGAAATTTTCCTTCTTATTAGTTGATGAATTCTTTGTGCAAAATACCCCTATTTATTACCAACCTAATACAATAACCCTACATGATAATGTCATGACTCAAGACTACCCCCTATTCGTAATGCGGCGCTTAGAACTGCAAGTGATCCCAAGCTAACCCATGTACTGGCATGATACTTGCTCAACTGATTTAATATATATGAACACTAAATAATTGAGTGGAAGCATAATCAACATGAGATAAGCTGTTTCAATACATAATTGTTTAAAGTTTACAACACAGAAATCTGAGAGAGAGAAAATTAAATTTCAAATACGGACTCTAACTGACCATCTATGAAGCCTCTACTATACTGACTATAGGTAGTTATGACATGACCTCTAAACTATCCCTAATCAATAGATAAGAATAATGAAAATAAAATACAGGAACTGGAACTGACATGAGTCCCCAAAATAAGAGAACTCATCACCTGCTGGGTGAATGCTGAGAACTGTCTGACCCTGGTATGTGGGCTACATCTGGTACCTATATTATGAAGGAATATATCCACAAATGCATATATATGTGGTAAGTACTTTGGAATGTACTGAGTATATGAGACATGCACTAAATCATGGGAATACTTAATTTATGCTTTAAAACTGAGGACATAAGCTATTTGCTGAAATATGCATTTAAATCATGGTTGAATGTGAAAGGTGCAAGACTTAGTAAAATTTCTAAATTATGATCTGAAAGCATTTCCGTAAACTGGGAAGCAGTAGAGACCGAAATACCTTATGTAAATCTCAAGTTAAAGCTCTATAGGTTGTAAAATTGTACTAAGGATCATGTATGAATACTGAGCAAGAATGCATGAATGTAAAATGAATGCAAGACCAAGTAAAACATGTGCTGAAATAATCCGTAAAACTGAATAACTGATAAACTGTACACTTGGTCATACAAAACTGAGCTGATGTGGTTTGAATACTGAACAGAGACTGTGGGAGCTAACATTTAACCGACATGATCCAATTTGAGCTAATCGGGGTCCAACCTGTAACCCTAGTTGGAAAGGTATTAATACCTTGCAACGGGTACTGACACTGACGTTGTGGATCCACAAAGCTGATGTCCCAAAAGATGGGGTGTCACCCTAAACTGGCAGGTGCCCCCAGGAGATTATTAGCCCTAGATGGTTGGAAGACTCACATAACCTATGCTGGTTACATAGTTCTGGAACTTAAGGACTGCTACTAAAGGTCTCACCCTATGCTGGCAGGAAAGCCTTCATCACTAAATTCGCTCGGTGCTAAGTTTTACTCCCAACTGAATAGACATAGAATCATAAACTAGTACATGCACTGACAACTGATTTGCTCAAATATGATATTGTGAAAATAACAATGCATCTATAGTCTGAATATAGTGATACAAACATGGTCTAAATAACTTGTAACTTGAAAATCTGACATGCATAAACATATAGGTATCAGGTGTTCATAACCTGCCAGCACTGAAAATACAGTTAAATACGATTATTTTTGAAGTAATGACATGATAGGAAATTTCATGACCAAAACTCAAAACCCAACAATTTCATCAACAAAACAAGTTATCATGACTAGGGTACGGAAGAATACTTAAAATTATGAGGAAACACTTGTTCATGGTTGAATTCAAGAATTACATGTAGGAATCATGGAATTTACACTTTTCATGGAACCCTAATTTATGGAATTTATAAAATTCATGAATAAAAAACGTAATTTTGGACATGAGGATGAAAAGAGATCCACATTGAATACCCACATACATGACTTTCATGACTTCTTGAAAAGGGGAACATGGATTTGGAGCCTTGGGAGGTGAATTCTAAGAAGAAATCCTTACTTGGTTTTCTTGAGAATTTGGGAGGAGATGAATCATGTATTTGATGTATTTGGAGTTATGGAATAATAAAATCACATTTATACCAGTCATAGGACAGTTTAGGATGTAAATAACTTGTTTACCCTCGAAAAATTGAAGAGAAATGTGGGTTTTAGCATTTCTGAATAAGGTCCGTGCCACGCTGAAAATTATAGAGCAGAAGTTCCGTGCCACACTAAAATTTTGCACCCTCACTAGTTTCTTGATAACGCCTAAGATACACCTTCACCCCGAAGGTTATGCTATCGCTGTCAAATATAGTAACCCAATAAAGGTTGGAGTTGAATCCCAAGGGAATACGTGGAGTTGTGGCGCTCAGCTGGTGTAATTAACGGGCAAAACTAAAAAAGTAAATGTGGGGTTTTAAGTAGCAATATCGAACTAGTGGTGAATATCAACTTTGATTGTAATCAGTTGTAGGTGAACACTTGGATTTTGTTCCCCCTGGCTTCTCAATTTCCTAGGCTTACCATGCTTTATTGAACCATCCCAATACCTTGCATGCAGAATGAATAAGTTATGTATCATCAACAGTCTTTTGGACGAGCTGACAGATTTCACCCTTTACCTTTTAAGTCTCAGGATGTCACCTTACTAACCCTTATCTCGATCTCAGTTAATTATTACCGTTTGAGTCTCTAGTTATTAGTTGAAAGTTAACCATTTTACTTAGATAATACCTAGTAAATGGATCGACAATAACCATCAAGCTACTATTGTAATTATCATTTCCTAGTCATTAATCCTCTTTTGGAGTAAGTAGCAATAATCTAGGTGGGATCTGAACGTTTGCAACCGCTAAGATAACTATTAAAGTGAAGATAATACAATGCATGCATAGGTATCAGTTCAGAACAACAATAGCATTTTCCCTACTTCATCAATTCGCCAGGGTTTACATAACCCTAGTTAAGGATTTTTAGCCGCTCATGCTTGTGAAGTAATCAACAACATTCATGATTCAAAGCATAAGATTGAATCATAATAATCACAAGTAAAAACCCAAAACTGTAATTGAATTAATGAACCGAAATCAATACAAGATAGTTCCATGACCAAAATTAAATCTCGGAGTCAAAATATGTTTGTAAGTATTAAGATGAGTAACTTGGGGTATTTATAGTACATTGAAACCCTAAAATCAAAGCCCGAACAAAATAAGAGAAAAAAGAGTCCGTGGCCACTTCTAGTATCCACATGCATCCTAAGGCTGGGTGCATGTGGCCACTGCATGTGCTCAAACCAAAAAATCCTGCAGCTCTACTCTCAGGATTTTGGACTTTTGACACATGCTTTGCCTACATGTGGTCCACATGTGCTACATACGGTCCGCATGTTGACATAGGTAGGTGCCGATAGTCTTTTTTCATCTCTTCTTTAATTCTGACACATGCTTTGATCACGAACAATTTGGAAAGTATCACGAACATCCATAATTGATCACATAAGTATCCAAAAACACCTTTTCATTTTTTTTCACGAACTTAGCATCCAAAACCTAGTTTCCTGCAAAACATACCCAAAACGCATCATATCTAAAAAAATAACCCAAGAAACTTGCTTATTTTCATAGTTTTAAGTGTCGAAAGTTCTATATTTCTATAGCACATCAACACCCTCAACTTAGAATATTTGTATGTCCTCAGGAAACAAAACACAACAAAATAAAATAAAATAAGACACGACACTTAACTAGGAGAGTCTAAGCTATTCAAGGCAGTCTATTAACACTTTTAAGCTCAAATCACAACACCCCTCCTATCTTAATTTTTCAAAAACAACTGTGTATAACTATGAAGCACAACAATGTTACATAATGGGATCAAGGTATGGCATTACATTAGTAATAGACAACCATGCATATGTACAAATTAACTTACCCAAACGCGTAAGCAGCTAGCAATATGACTCATGTGCCCTCACAATAAAGATGTCCCACTCACTCACATGAAATAATGTATGTCAATGCAGGGACATTAAAGAGACACTCACACTCAGAAGTGTAGTTCCAACCAATGTGCATCAAATACCATAAGTTTGCCTTTATTTTCTTTACCTTAGCATTCAAATAGTTAAGTTAGGATCACTATAGGTGTTTTCTCGGTTTGTAATGTAGGCTTGGGGTTTGGTATCGTACATATGGACATATCAAGTGACTAAGTCTCCTTGGCACTACACTAAGCTTGGGGTCTCACTTACTAGCCAATTTATTTTTATTCCACCCTTATTTCTCCATTTTTATTTTTTATTGCTCTTTTAGTTTGGGGGTGGTCTTTTATTCTTTCTTTTTCACCTTTTTAACATTCTTTCCTTTCTTTTATTTTTTTATTTTTCTTTCACACCCAACCCTACTAAATTTTTCTCTTATTTTACCCTTCTACATACCCATTTTACACTAAGCACCCCTATGATAGCCACCCTCAACTTAGGCATTTTGCTAGAGTTGAGGAGCATAATGTCCAAGGAGGACTAAGGCCAAAACAGATTCATTGTAATACAAATGGAAAGGTGAAAGGTGCAATAATATGAATAGGCTATTAGGCTCAAAATAGGGATCAAGAGATACTTCACACATGGAAGGTCATTTAGGCTAAAAGTGGACTCATATTAAAAATGACCTATGATCCTTTCCTAACCAACTATCCTATAACCTAGGCAAGACTAATTGGGCATGTTCTAAATTCAACACACAAAGGGAACTAAGTAGCATCTCACACACACGACACAAAGTCAATATTACAAGCTACTACTTATCCAGTTCATGCAACTGTTAGCAAGTGGTTATCATGTCCCTAATCCTAATGCAATAATAAAATCCACAATGTTTACATATATAGACAATCACACAGCTCTAAAACATAATTTTTAGAGGGGTATCATTTTTCTCAAAAATCAATCAAAAACATGAAAACTGCCCTAAATACTTAAAAATATCCTAGAACTGCCCTAAATACAACACAAATTTTAACCTAGACATATCGGTCTATAACTATACCGCAACCGATAGAAAAAGAAGCATGATAACAAAAATTGGTGACGGATATTGTATACCCCACGCCCAACTAAAAACTGCACACTATCCCTAATGCATAAAAATAATATAAACAAAGGGAATGGGGAAATACCCGAGATGCACTAAGCGTCCATGTCATGAGTATCCCCAGATGGGGGCATATCCACTGACTCAGGCCATGGTGGTGGCGGTGCGCTACGATAGGATGTACCCACAACTAGCTCGACACACCTCTTCCTATCATAAAATGCATTCTCTGTCAAATCATAGATGGCCCTTTTCAGGGCTTGCTCATATGGCCTGTCTGGATTTTGTAGGTTCCCCTTTCAGCCTCTCTTGGTCCCAACTATAGGGACCACTACATCATTCTCCGCAAATAAATCAAAGTTTCTGGGACCACACAGAGGTAATGTATAAAAGACTGTAGGGATGTATGATATATGGCTCTCAGTGAGAGAACGTACCTCTGATCTAGGTAGGTCCACCTCCTCCCTAATGTCTCCTAGATCCTACATCTCAATTCTGCTGAATTGGACCGATACTTGACCCTCAAAAACATCTATCCATAAGTGCAACTCAGCTCAGAGCTCTAATATTGCATCCCCATGTGCAGACTATAGTCTAGCCTCTGCCGTCTCTAGTGTAGTCCAGACTCATGGCTGGATCTGCTCATATATTTTTGCCACATCGGTCTTAATAATTGGTAGCTGAGTGGCTGTCATCTCTATCCTCTCTTAACACCTGGTATATCTTGCATATTAACCTCTGCAACAACATCCTCATCAATAACGTCTATCACAGACACCACTCATATATCACCAGGCTACTGCACTGTCATACACACATAAAAAATTACTTGGTTATCATTTAGTTTGAAGGTGATCTCCCCCATGTCTAGATCAATCAACACCCTACCAGTGGATAAGAAGTGTCTACTCAATATAATAGGGGCTTGAAAATTCACCTCACAATCAAGAACTATGAAATGAGTGGGGAACATAAATGATGCCACCCGTAGGTTTCTTCATAGATGAGTTAGCCATCAATAGTTTTATAGATGTAGGCTTAAGTTCCCCCTTCCTCAACAACTTTTACACACCCAATGGCATAATTTTTACTCCTGATTCCAAGTTACATAAAGCCTGTTTTACACTGAAAGGACCAGCCGAACATGGAATGGTAACTGCTCTGAGGTCCTTCTTTTTTTCTACTAATGATAAGGAAGGGGTCACACTATAAGGGTGCATATGATCATTGGGATCGAACCAATCCTCACAACTATCAAACTCAAAATCATCACCACCCTATGTTAACTTCTCAAACTCTGCCTCAAGTGTCTCATCGCTTTTAGTGTTATCAATCTTTAACTCCTCAATAGAAGGTACTGAGGGATCATCAGCAGTGGTGCCACAATTAGTGGTGATAGCTATACAGCGACTGATGTTTGAAGGATTCTGCATTGTGTTACTCGGGAGGGTACCCGCCTGATTTTGATGTAGAGTGATAGATATCTGCCAAAGTTGATTCTCTAAGTGCTTGATAGCCATTGCATGAGACTCAACCTTCTAGGTCAAACCTGAAATATCAGCCTTGATCTCCTTAAGGCTAGCCTCCTGACTTTCTTGACCCTTGACCATCTTGGTCAAAATTTCTTCCATTCTAGATTCCGTATCTCGTCTACCAGGCAGAATATACCTGTCTCCTTTCTCTTTGTAATCATCTCTCCATCTTCAGTCACTATCTCTGTCTTTACTATGGTCTCTATATTTATTATTATAGAAGTTTTGACCTTAGTTTTCTATATCTTGGGCTCAAAAGCCTACCAACTGATGATTTGAATACCTAGACTCCTCTTCTAATTTAGACTTATACACTCTGGAATCTATACCTTATACTCCTATTGCATTCACTTTCTCAAAATTCACAATCGCGAACTGCTTTGCTAGCAACCCAAAATCAGTCCCCAATAGCATAATCTCTTGTGCTACAAAATCATCATCTACTCTCTGATCACCAAAAACTCTAATGGCATAAGTGTACGAACCTCTATTTGCTTCTCGAGTTTTCCACCCCCGATTAGTGAGAGAGATCTAGTCTAGAATATCAAAAGCTACCTCCCAACATAATCTTATAACAAATTCTTCATAGATAGTGTCTACCATGGTTATGAAACTGATGGTCAGGACACTATGGAATAACTCTAATAAGCTTAGCCACGATATTCGATAGTTGGGCACCATGCGAATCTTCTTCTTAAACCTGAACCATGCCTCATACATAGATTCTGATTGCTACTACTTGTAATTATAAATCTCGTCCTTAAGCTACAACATCCTGGATGGAGGAAAAAACCTATTCAAGAATTGCCTGCATAACTCATTCCATGTAGTGATAGATCCTCTAATAAGTTACCCCAACTATAAAGATGCTTCTCCTATAAGCAAGAAAGGGAACAACCTCAACCTGAGGGCCTTTTAATTCACCCCTATATTTGTAAAAAAGTGCAAATTCTGGTAAAGTTGTCTAGATGCATGGTTGTGTCATCTTTTTGCAACCCCGCAATCATACCCTTTAAATGTAAAAGCTGGATCATAGCACTGGTTATGTTAAACTTAACATTTGTGGTCAAAACAGAAGGAATGATAGCTCCGATCTTTGCTGGCTCAACGTGTCCCAAATCTACTTTATCATCCTTGTATGGATGCACATATTGATATGCTGGGATTACTTGAGGACGCCCTCCTCTAACTCTATTCTGATTTCCACTGAGTGCTACTCGTCGGTCTACTTTTTGTCTTTGCTCAGCTAGCTCTGCCTCGCTAGGTATCTGCTGAGCTTCTTCTACTACCCTTCCATCATTAGTGGCTTATGGTAAAAGCACCCTTATCTACTGGTCAATAATATCTTGTACTTCTTTGGGAGGATGGGGAGGCACAAAAAATTCCAAAGATTCAATCGTACAAGGAATAGTGAACGTTCCTGGGTCTGCCTTCTTCTGCACCAAGGACTTTGTAGAAATAGCACTAAAATGATGGATATTATCCACTGGTTCATAGCACACTGCTCTTTTCTTTGTCATAAGATCCTTCATAAATTTAGCATATTCTGGCATTTGCTCAAGTGCCTCTACCAAAGGCACACTGACTGTCAACTGCTTCAATATTGCCATGAATTTACTAAACTTTATGTCATCGGCTTTCTACTTCAATCTTCGAGGAAAGGGAGGTGGTGGTTTTGCGAGAGTGTTCAGCACTACTTTCTTTTCCTTATCTTTCCCTTTTTCTAACTCATCACTCTGTTGATGATTAAATGGGATATCAATGCCATCCAGTTTTTCAGACTCCACTGGATTACTTTCCTCAGTCTTATAATCTTTTCCAACCATATCTTACCACTCCGAGTGGTAATTTCCATATAAGTACCATCATTACGAGGATTTTGAATTGTTTCACTAGGTAATGTTCTGCTCTTCCTCTGATTCAATACTGCTGAAAGTTGGCTCATCTGTTGCTCCAACTGTTTGATTGAAGTTTAGTGCGAGTTTACCAATTGAATCAATAACGAAAAGTCACTTTTCATTATTGTCACACATACATTGGTGGCCTCCACTCCTTTTAGGAACCTCTTCATCATGTCCTTCATGGACATTTTGCCTGAGCTAGTAGCAGCATTGTCTCGATTGCCAGGAGGCACATAAAGTCCACTCCTGTCATTCTTATTCTTCCAAGTCCCTTGGTCATGATCTCCATAACTCGATTTATCCTGATAAGTTCGACCTTGATTCCCCTGTCTACTGCCTTGGAAACCCTCTTGGTTATTGAGATAGTTATCTTCCTCTTCTGCATCAGAATCAACCCGTCCTTGGGACCTGACAGCTTTCACTTTCTCCGTGTTTATAGATAATAAATGCTTGGTCAATAAGTCCATCTGCGTCTTCAAGTGCGCCATATCTTGATCACACTCCTCCTTTCTACATTTTTCTACAGTCATGCCAATAGAAATAATAGGGCTCGCTACCACAGAATCCCTGGTATGCCAAGCTCTACTTTGTTTTGTTATCCGATCAAGCATCTCTGAAGCCTCTTGAAAAGTGAGATCCACAAATGATCCCCCTGCAACATTATCAACAATTGGCTTCGTAATAAAGTTGAAACCCCGATAAAAAGTCTTCATCAAATGAATATTCGTCATATTGTAGTTCGGGCACTACATCAGCTTCTTTTTGAACCACTCCCATGTCTCGTGAAGGGCTTCAATTGGGAGCTGCCTAAAGTTACTGATCTCATCCCTCAGCGGTACCCTTCTGGAAGGTGGAAAGAACCTTTCTAGGAAAGCCTCTTTCAACTGCTTCCAGTTGGTTATAGAATCGGGTGTTAGCTCATTTAACCACAATGTTGCCTCCCCAGACAGAGACAATGGAAATAAGCGTAGGCGGATGACATTCTGTCCTACTCCTAGGTTATCAAAAGATTTAGAAATAGTGACAAAATTCACTAAATGCATATTGGGATCATCACCCGGGAGTTCACCGAACAACCCCTTAACATGGAGGAGTTGAATCATCGTGCCTATAATATGGAACTTAGCTTCGGGTACCAAAGGTGGGGGAATAATAGCTCCAGTTGCACCTACTCCATCCATTCCATCCTCATCATCATTAAGATCATACTGCACATGTTAACGATCCTACCTCGCTCTGAATAGGCGATTTTGCTTACATTTCTATCAACCGGTGCCACTATATCTTCTGCACGCCTACGATTTCCCAGACCTAATAGATCATCATCTCCCAGGTCTTTTTCATTTGGATTTGGTACTTGACCTGGGTTATCTATATTCTGTTGATTTAGCTAAGCCCTAGCTAAGGCGGCTAGTCTTCCTACTTCTTGTGTGTCTGCCATTCTACCGATCAACCGAGGTTCCGAATGTACGGGTAATAACAGTTCACCTGAACTCTGTGTACTTGGCATACATACTAACTACCCTACAGAGAACAAAAAAACAAATAAAAGTAAAACTAGGAAACTTATTACAAGTCAATTATCACGGATATACTCAATTTACAACTTTATTCCCCGACAACAGCACCAAAATTTAATACTCCCAAATTACACCTCTCTTACGAGAGAATAAACGATCGTTGTCAAATATATAACCCAACTAGGTTGGGGTCGAATCCTACAGGGAATAAGGTTTCGATTAAGTCTATTTGTGATTAAAATGGTTGATAGATAATGGTTTCCTTTAATTGGGGGTTTTATCAGTGAAATGATGATTAAAGTTTTGACTTGCTTCAGAACTCAAATATAAAATTTCAATGGTTCAAATCAATGATAGAGAGAAACTAGGGTTGTGATCACTATGATTATTAGCCCCTCATTGAATGATAGTTGTAGTACTGGATTCTCATGACTTATGGAAAACACTAAATTATCAGTTTTGACAGTCCATCTAAGTGTTTCTCAACCTACCTAGATGTTGAACTCCCTAATTCTCTTGAACTTAGGAAAACATTCTATTCATACTAATTTTATCTCAAGTTGATCAATCTTGTTACAACATTAATCATTAGATGAGAACTTAACCTTTCGAAATCCTCGTTGATAATTCGATGCCTTTAGTTTATTTCTCAGTTCAAGCAAATCCACATAAGGTGAGATCTATTTTTTGTAACCAATAGATAACTATCATTACAAAGGAATTATTAAGATGTCCCCACAATCACTCAAACCCTAACCAACTATTAAATCCACGGAGGAATAATCATAGATCCCACAACCCCAGTTATGGGTTTTAGTTCCACATGATATAGAAAGAGATAACAACAATTGTATTCATCATTCAAAGCAATTAAACTTACAAAAGATGAAGTCTGAAGTTGATTCTCTTCCCAGTTCAAGAAAAAATTCCTAAAACCCAATCACAGAGTTGAAAATTGAATTCTAAGTTAAGAGGCCCAAAAAGAGATGACTTTTCCTTTGGAATAAGTTGCAGGTGTTGAATGAAACCCTAAAAGCTGCTATTTTATATCTGTAACTTAAAGGAACTTCGAAACTAAAAATTTAGATTTTTGCTCCTTTAGCTAAAGACATTTGTGACGACTTATCATAAATTTGACGATATGTGTGATGAATTATCAGGAATCTGACGACTCATCAGAAACTATCATCAACTCCTCTTCAAATTCTATGTTTGCTGCCTTTCGCTGATGACAAGTCCTGAAGGCTTATTAGGTAGTTGACGACTTATCAAAAAATATCGTCAACTCCTCTTCAAATTCCATGTTTGCTGCCTTCGGCTGACGACAGGTCCTGATGGCTTATTAGGAAGTTGGTGACTTATCAGAAAATGTCGTCAGAAATGCTTCACCTTTCTTGTTCTTTGCCTATGTGTGACGATATGTCCTAATAGCTTATAATAGATCTGATAGCTTATTAGACCAAGTCGTCGGATGAAATCTTCAGAACTTAATTTCTTACATCTTTTACCAAAAATCATCCTTCTCAATGTAGCTTTTCTATATTTTATGCATCTTCACTTTCCTACAAAATCACATGAAATACCATAAAAAACAATGATAGTTACTTAAGAACTTACAATTATTCCAAGTTAAAAGTCTTAAATGTGCTAGCAGAAGGCCAGCACATCAAGGCACATCATCACAAACCCCTTCAGGAATATCATCTCTTTTCTGTTCCGTTATCCTACTAAGTGTTTGTAGGATCCTCTCTGGATTCAGGTTCAATGGGATTACGGGATTGCCTCTATTTCGTGTGCTAAGCATACACCAACGTATACCCAACTAAGAACAAAAACAAAAAGAAAACCCCATAAACTGCAACAAATTCAATTCACAAATCAACACTATAGTCCCAGTCAATGGCACCAAAATTTGATAACGCTTTAGCTACACCTTCACTCTAAAGGTTATGCGGCTGTTGTCAAATATAGTAAACCAACAAAAGTTTGGGTCGAATCCTAAGGGAATATATGGAATTATGGCTGCCAGCTGGGGTAATCTACGGGCAGAATTGGAAAAGTAAATAGGGGATTTTGAGTAGTAATATCAAACTAGTGGCGAATATCAACTTCGGTTGTAATCAGTGGTATGTGAACAGTAGGACTGTGTTACCCCTGGCTTCTCAACTCTGTAGGCTTATCGTGCTTTATTGAACCAACCTGATACTTACATGTAAAATCGATAAGTTATGTACCATCAACAATCTTTTGGATTAGCTGATAAATTTCATCCTTTACCTTTTGAGTCTCAGGATGTCGCCTTACTAACCCTTAACTTGATCCTCGTTAACTATTACTTTTTGAGTCTCTAGTTATTAGGTGAAAGCTAACCATCTTACTTAGATAATACCTAGTAGAATGGATCAACAACTAACCATCAAATTACTATTGTCATTATCTTTTCCTAGTCACTTCTCCTCTTTTGGAGTAAGTAGCAATGATCTAGGCGGGATCCTAACATTTGCAACCACTAAGATAACTGTTAAAGTGAAGATAATATAATTCAAGCATGGTATCGGTTCAGAACAACAATAACACTTCCCCTACTTTGTCTATCCGCCAGGGTTTACATAACCCTAGCTAAGGGGTTTTAGCCGCTCATACTTGTGAAGTAATCAAAAACATTCATGATTGTAAGCATGAGATAAAATCACAATAATCACAAGTAAGAGCCCAAAACTGTAACTAAATTAATGAACCAAAATCAACATAAGAGAATTCTAAGACTAAAATTGAATCTCGAAATCAAAATATGTTTGTATGTATCAAGAGTGCATAACTTATACTAAAAAACACATAAGGGGTATTTATAGTACATGAGGAAACCCTAAAATCAAAGCCCAAATGAAATACGAGAAAAAAAGGTCGGTGGCCACATGTGGTGTTCACATGCGGCCTGGCCTTAGGCGCATGTGGTACATTTGGCTTAAAGCTGGGCATATGTGGACTCCACATGTGCTCAGACCGGTGGCGGACCCAGGATTTAAGGATATTGGGTTCTTAAAAAATTTAAAAACTGAAAAGGTTTGAACCTAGGGCATCCTTTCTAGAGGAGAACCTTAAAGTCAACCTAAATACCAGTTCACCCAATCAACTGTTTTTTAGTGGGTGCTTTTATTTATTATATATCTATTTTAGTATATTTTTATGTAATCTTACCTATTCTGCGTCGAGTTGAGTAGGTGATGGAGCACCCCACAAATGAATGTAGGTCTGCCCCTGGCTCAGACCAAAAAATCCTGCCGCTCTGCTCTCAGTATTTTGGATCTCTGTCATATGCTTTGCCTACATGCAGTCTGCATATTGACATAGGTAGGTGCCAAAAGTATTTTTTCAGCTCTTCTTAAATTCCAATACATGCTTTGGTCACGAACAATCCAGAAAGAGTCACGAACACCCATAATTGATCACATAAGTTGCAAAAAATACGTTTTATCATCTATTTCACAAAATTAGCATCCAAAACCTAGTTTCCTACAAAACATACCCAAGACACATCATATCTAATAAAACAACCTAAGAAACTTGCATATTTTCATAATTTTAAGTGTCCAAAGTGTTATATTTCTATAGAACATTATTCCTCACAAGAATGCTCATAACTTTTTGCTCGGGTATCAGATTAAGACAAAATCGGATGCTTTTGAAAGAGGATACATTTATATATAATTTGGTGGGTCTTGAGATAAAAAAATTTCCTATATTTTAAAAGTTATGCACGTTCAAAGTTGACGCTTGTAGGATTAAATACCAAAATTTTGGTTGAATCAAAAGTTCTTAACTCCACTTTACTTTAAGTGTTTACTATTAACATTCTTCACCTCGAAAATACTTTACACACTAGTTAAATGATCATGACACATATATTCATATACAAATCATTGGATTAGATTTTATACACATAGGAACGACGGTTTGAACTCTAGCCCAAAAATGTAGGGTGTTATAAATAAAAGGGAAGAGAATATTGTGTACATCTAAAAAAGGAAAAAATATCTATTATGTACCTAAAATATATTCACAATAAATTCCAAAAATAAAAAAATGTTGAATCCCAACAAGGAAAAATATTGATCTTAACACCCCTCTTAAGTTGGAGGTATGGAAGAGACACCCAACTTGCCAAGATATTGATGATGCAAAGGCCCGGTGAACGACTTAGTGAATATATCCGAAAGATAAGAAGAATATCTCACATACGATATTGAGAACAATCAGCAAGGTACTACTGACGGACAAAGAGACTGTCAATTTCAACATGCTTCGTCTGTTCATGAAAAACTGATTTTTGCGATATGAATGACGGCAAGGTTGTCTGAATAAAGAGGTGGTAAAAGAATTAAGATGTTGAGATCTTTGAAAAGGTAAACCAAAAAAGTAAGCTTAACTACAACCCTCCTCATAGAGTGATACTCAGCTTTGGCTGAGATAAGAGAGATGTATGTTTGTTTCTTTGATTTTCATGAAATAGGAGAGGAACCAAGGGAAATACATCACCCACTTACTGATTTTCATGAATCTGGACATGTACCCCAGCCGGAGTCACAAAATTCCATCAATTCAAAAGAAGTATAAGTAGACATAAATATACCAAGACCTAAATTAGTGAGCAGATAGCAAAGCACTAGCAATACAACTTTAAAATAAGGTTCACATGGATCCTTCATAAAGTGACTCAAATGTTGCATTGTGAATTACAAATTAGTCCTTGTATGTGTTAAATAATTGATTTTACCCAATAAATGCTTGTATAAAGTAGGATCTTACATAGGAATCCCTTGATTAGCCTATAGTTTGATGTTATGATCTAAAGGTGAAGAAACGGGAGATAAATAAAGAGCATTAAATTCTCTCAATATATCTAATGTAAATTTCCTTTATGAAATAAGCATCCCTATAGATTCTCGAACAACCTCTATGCCAAGAAAAAATACAAAGGACCAAGATCCTTGATTTTGAACTCTTTGTCTAAAAACAACTTTGAAGCTTGTAGTTCACTTTCATTATTTTCTGTCAAAAATATGACATCTATATACACTGATACAATAGATTAAATCACCAAAATTATTAAAAAAGAGAGAATAATCATTGAAGGATTGTCTGAAACCCTTAAAACTAAAAGAGGAAGAAAGCTTAGCATACCATTGTCTAGATGCTTGTTTAATCCCATAAACAGATTTCTTCAGCAAACAAACATGATTTGGAGATGGTAGTGTAACACCAGGTGGAAATTTCATATAAAATTCTTCATGAAAATCACCATAAAAAAGCATTATTAATATCTAACTGAAAAACTCCCCAATTATTCTTCAATACAATGTCTAAAATACATCTAATAGCAGTCATCTTGATCTAAATACATCTAATAGCAGTCATCTTGACTACTGGAGAGAAAGTTTCATTATAATCTATACCTTCTCTCTGCACATCACCTCTAATGACCAATCGAGCCTTTTGTCTTTTAATTCTTGCATCAGAGTTCTATTTGACTTTATAGACTCATTTAGAAGGAAGTGGTTTGTTTCCAACAAGAAGAATAATAATATCCCATGTGTTGTTTAACTGTAAAACTGGAAGTTCTTTATCCATGACTTCTTGCCAACCTGGATGATGTGATGCTTGAATATAATTAAAAGGTTCTTGTATACTAGTAATGGAGTTGATCATGACTTGATTATTAGAAGATAAAGCATTATAAGACAAGTAATTAAGAGTAACGAGACTGAGAAAAAAGGTAGCAGTCATTTCTGTAAGGTGAAGAACATTACAAATATATTCTTCCAATGGCACATCATTGGAACTTGATGGAAGTTGAGGCATAGTAGTGGGTAAAACTATTAGATCAGGAGTAGATTCATAATCAGTAGAGTAATCTAATAAAGGAAGGAAAAATTGTGATAGAGAAATAGAAGAATTCGACGCATCAGAAGAAAATATAGTAGAAGGGAAAGCATATTGTGATATAAAAGGAAAATATTCTCATGAAAAATAACGTCATTGGCAATTGTAATTTTCTTGGTTTGCAAATTTAATACTTTATATAGGGATATCCTATAAAAATACAAGGTGTTTCTTTAGGATCAAATTTAGTTTTACTGATAGATAGAGTAGATACAAAACATAAGCACCCAAAACATTTTAGATGATCATAGGATGGTTTACTCTTGAATATAACTTCAAAAAGAGTTTTTGAATTCAAAACAGTTGAGGAAAATCTATTTATGAGATAAGTTGCAGTTAAAAGACATTCCCCCCAATAACTAATAGGAAGATGAGATTGAAATAAAAGATCTCTTGATGTTTCCAATAAAGGCTTATGTTTTCTCTCCACTACTCCATTAAATTGTGAAGTATAAACACAAGTTGTTTGATGAATAGTCCCCTAGAAAGAAAGAAATCATATTGTACGTTTCCATTTTCTAACTCAAAAGCATTATCAGTTCTTATAATTTTAACTTTAGAATTAAATTGTCTTTCTACCATAGAAAGCAAAGATTAAAGGATGGAAAAAACATTAGATTTTGTACTCAGAAGATGTGTCCAAGTAGCTATACTAAAGTCATCAACAATTGTAAGAAAGTATTTTAACAACATCATGTGTAGTAAATTTGTAAGGTCCCCAAGTATCCATGTGTATTAGATCAAAAATAGATTTAGTTGAAATAACACTACAAGGAAAACATAGATTAGATTGTCTTGACATTGGACAAATAACACAAGGAGAAGAAAAATTTAAACAAGATACAAAATTTGGAAAAACTTTCTTCATATTATTTTTTGGCAATAATCTATAGTGCCATAGTTTTTCATTTACATTGGAATCAAAACAACTTGAATAAGAAGTAAATTTATCTCCTAAAGAATTATAAAATAAAATACTGTGAGGATTAAAACTTGGTAGGCTCTTTGTAGAAACTTCTAGATAACTTGATTTAAGAATATATAGAACTTCCTGCTCTCTACAAAGCACCTGAGGGCTATTCAGTGAAGGGTCCTGCAACATGAAACTACAGTTTGGGGTGAGAAGAATAAATTTCTGAAGTTGTTTACACAAGTTATGAATGGAAATTAGATTGAACCTAAAAGATGGAATCCATTAAATATTTTGTAGAGTAAGATAATGTAGGAGAGAAATTGATCCTGAATGAGTAACTTTTACCTTGTGGGAGTTAGGAAGAGTTAATGTTACAGGTTTATAAAGAAGATTAAAACTTTAAAATATTTTTTTATCAAAAGTCCTGTGCTTAGATACTCCTCTATCTAATATCCAAGAATCACCAATTGTAAACCAAAAAGCAGAAGAATTAAAGAACTTAGCCATACAAGCATAAGTTATGTTTGAAGATGCATCTACATTTCCTACATCTTTATGATTCAACTTTTGTAAAAGTTGCAAGAGTTGCGCAACATTATCTTGGCTTAAAGAGTTCAGATATGTGACATTCCCTGTAGTCTATTGAAATTGTTTCCCTATGTTAAAAACATTACTTGCAAAAGGTCCCTTTTGATATTTTTTAGATTTAATGAATTTAAAATCAGAGGAAAAACCATAGATCTTCTAATAGTGGTGTAACACCTCGAAAAAGGGTCCTAAGATGTCACACGGTGCTCAAGACTACGAGTAGCCTCAAGCTAACCCTATAAGACTTCTACTAAATCTGTAACTCAAAATGGGGAAATGTAAACATATAATCAATGCGAAAATCTGTCTGATCTAAGTTGAAATTATCTAAACATAATATCCTAAAATACTTGACTTAAAATTCTGGATAATTAACACTGGAATCTGAATTTTAACTAGCAGTCTGACAAGCCTCTACTACTAATAACTAGAGAGCCACTAGGACAAACCCGCAACCGACTTAAACTGACTGAAAATATTGAATCACTACTGCAATTAGATAGAAAATCTGAATAACTAGGTCCCCAAACTATGAGGACTCACCAACTATCTGGATGTAGATGGAGATGCATGAAATCACCCACACTGTTGTAATTGAGCAACTGAACCTATATTATTAAACGATGTGCGACACAGACGTATATGTGGATTAGTACTTCTAGAATGTACTGAGCATACAGAGGTGAAATGCATAGTAAAACAGTGAAGGAATACATATATCTTTCTCATAAATAATGCATGCTAAGTAATAATGGCTCACTTTGGCTTGAGTAATTAAAAGCTGTAATCATAAATCATTAATAACAAAACATACTATATGAATGCTGTGAGCGACCACACTTAGTTCTAAATATGTGCTTGAAATATGTTTTTCAAATCATACATGCTAAGTGTAAAAGGACTCACCTCTGTATCTATAAACTGAATGTTGTAATCTTATAGATAATGATTTATATAAAACAATATTTGATAAAATCGTAAGCCTTTACAGTTAGTTTCTAAAAGCTTTTCTGTTATTCTTTACTGTTTTCTATAGGGAGGTTCTTCAATGCAAATATAACAATAGCTAACTCAAGATCATGGGTAGTTCTTTTCGTGAGGCTTAAGCTATCTAGAGGCATAGGCTATAACCTTACCCCCTGCATCAAAATACAACCCAGACCGATTCTAGAAGCATCATAATAGACAACAAACCTATATGTACCATCAGGTAGTGCTAAACTGGAGCTGAAGTGAGTTGAGTTTTCAACTCCTGAAAACTCTTCTCACAGGAATCTGACCACTGAAACTTAACTTTTTTGTGAGTGAATCTAGATATGGGGGACATAATAGACAAATCCCTCAACAAAATGTCTGTAATAGCAAACTAAATCGAAGAAACTTCTGATGTCTGATGGAGAAATAGGTCTAGGTCAGTTTCTTACTACTTCTATCTTTTGGGGATCAACTCTAATGTAATCACTGGAACAATATGACCAAGGAAAGCCACCGATCTTAGCCAAAATTCACATTTATGGAATTTGGCGAACAAATGGTGGTCCCTAAGAGTTTGCAACACAATTCTAAGATGGTCTGCATAGTCATCCTCACTACGAGAATAGACAAGAATATTATCGATAAAGACTATGACAAACATGTCTAAATACTATTTGAATACTCAGTTTATTAAGTCCATGAAGGCTGCTAAGGCATTTGTCAACCTTAAGGACATGACTAGAAACTCGAAGTTACCATAACGAGTTCTGAAAGATGTCTTTAGAATATCACATTCCCTTACTCTAAGCTGATGATACCCGGATCTAAGGTCTATCTTGGAGAAGTAACTGGCAACTTTGAGTTAGTCGAATAAGTCATCAATCCTAAGAACATGATATTTGTTTTTGATTGTGACCTTATTCATTTGATGATATTCAATGCACATTCACAAAGAACCATCTTTCTTTTGCACGAAAGGAGGGGATCACCTCATGGAGAGACACTGGGCCTTATGAAACCTTTATATAAAAGATCTTTAAGCTGTTATTTTAACTCCTTAAGCTTAGATGGAGCCATATGATATGGAGGAATGGAGATGGTTTGAGTATCTAGAAGAAGGTCAATACCAAATTTTATTTCCCTATCAGAAGGTACCCCTGGCAAATCTTTGGGAAAAACTTTAGGAAAATCATTGACCATACGAAATGACTGAACTGTTGGAGCCTTTGACTTAGTGTCTTTGATTCAAACTCGATGATAGATGCACCTTTTTGAGATTAAATTTTAGGCCTTAATATTGTAAGATCCCGCAAAATTCTTAGCTTAATTCAGTCCTTTAAGCTTGTTAAGGGGGTCCCAGACTTGGAAAATTCTAGCTAAGTATTCAGACTTAGTGTTATTTTAGCCTTTGAAAGTTGGCAATCTTATTTTGCAACCATTTTATCCATTAAATGTTGATATCTGAGTTAGTTTGTAACACCCCTGATCTAGTACCCAAAATGCTACACGGTGCTCATGACCCCGAAGGACCACAAGCTAACCATGACTGATATCTGTACCTGAGAACTGCATAATATACATATATATATATATACCGTAAAGAAGCGAAATATAAGCTGCAAGGCCGTAAGGTGCAAAACTGTAACATAACTGAGAAAATAATATCTGAGCAAGGTATAAAAATACCCAATACTAAAATAAACTATCTGAACATACTATAGTCTGAAAGCCTCTATACTATCTGAATAAGGTGTTGATGGGACATGTCCCCAACTAACTCCAACTACTGAAATAAACTAAGTAATGAAATAATAAAATAATATTCATGTCCTTGAAGGAAGAGAACTCACTGCTGACTCTGACTGCTGAAACTGGAATGATACTGATGCTCTGAAGTTCTTGCTTCTAAACCTATGGTATAGAATAAAACACCATAGCGCAAATACATCAGTACAATTGAATGTACTGGTATGCAAGCGAGGTAAGGCTTAATGAAATGGTCTATATGAATGAACATTACTAACTAAATAACATGGACATGAGAATACATACATAAATGCGTAACTATAAATCAGACCGTGATAACACTAACTAATGAATTTTGATCACATAGATTTACTGATATCTGAGTTCTTATATTGGGGTACTGAATAACTGGGTCTATAGTGTACTTAGGGACTAATGTCATATTACTCATACAGGAATGACTATTTCTGACAGTTCTGGTTATGAAGAACTGGTCTGATTGACTTTATCTGATAGTCCTGAAACTGAATACTGATACCATGAGTTACTGATAACTAATATAATAGATACTAAGCAACTGTGTCTGACAGTCTAGGTTTTGATGGAACTAGCCGAGTTCTGTACTGTACTGAGTGACTGTATCTGATAGTATAGGTTCTAATGGAAGTAGCTAAGTTTCGTACTGTACTGAGTGACCCCATCTGACAGTCTTGAATTATGTAGAACTATCTGAGTTCTATTATAGAGATTGAGACTAAAATTGAGACTGTGGGAGGTAGTCATCTAACTGACATGCCCCAAAACTGAATTGGTGGGGTCCAACCTGTAACCCCAGCTGGAAGAGTGTAGGGCTGCAACGGACCAAAACTGAAATGCCGGACCAATTTAACCGATACCAGAACCGATACCGGAACTTCCTTACCATTTTTGCTGCCGGAACCGGTGTTACTGGAACCGGTCTTACCGAAATTTTTTCATTGTTCGGACCGGTCCGCTTGCTACCGATGTGGACCGAAGTGACACCGGAGCGATACTAGAATTACCGAAATAGATGACATAGTGTACAGTAATACAGTTTTTGTTTTACAATTTTAATTTAAATTATCTATATCTTAACTTAATGGTATTAATATATAAGTTTTATATATATAATAACTTATATAATTTATATAATTTATTAATATATCTTAAAAAGTTTAAAATTTTAACATAAAAAATATAAGTTTAAGTCAATATAATATTTTTAATAAGTTTAAGAAGTTAGAAAATTTGCTAACAAACAAAATTATTACAACAAACAAAAGACAAATTTTAAAACAAAATTAGGTGAATAGCCATTATATTTATTCAAATTTTGTACGTTGTACATTTATTACAAATATATTAAATGAAAATCTAATCTACGCAACCACCTTCTAGGAAGGGTTCTATTTGAATTAGATCTCTATTGTAGATCTTATTAATATCTAAATTGTCTATAATTTTTTTGGCGTAACTTTTTTATTTCTTCGGCAGATAAATCTTTTGGAATTCGTCTATTTCCTTGTTCCTACATTGCTTCCATTCCATCATCACTATTTTCCTAAAAAATTTCATCTTTTTCGTCTTCAATATGGGGCGGTAATTTGGGGAGCCCAAAATTTCTTCGTTTGGCATTGATCCAATCTCTAAATAATACTGAAATCTCCAAACTATCCCTTGCTAACAAATACCGTTGATATCCTATTTTAAATCTTCCTGTGATGAAAGCTTGCTCCGAAGCAACTGAAGAAGCTTGAGTTGATAGCAAATCTCGAACCATCCTTGAAAGTTTTGGAAACTGTCTGTACAGGTCCTCCACCACGACAAAAGTTGTTGTTTTCCTGTTTTATCTCTAATATTTTTCCAATCCTGTGAAAGATACGAATCAAAATCATTACTCCTATAACATTGAATACCAAGTTCTTCGCCCATCTCGTCATCTAAATCATCATATCTACTTCTAGAAGTAGGAGGTTCGATCGACCTAATATTTTGTTCCATAACTTGATACAAGTTATAAAACTCCTAGCTGTAGATAATATGCTAGCACAATAAGTTTCAACTGATGGCTTTTCATGACGTCCCATTTCTAAATTGTTGTATAATTTTTTGACCAACATCACTGTACCATGTTCTTTATAAAATGGGTTTAATAAATTAATTGTTAAAAGAAATTGTGGAATAGGAAAATAATATTTTTTAAAGTTTTCAATCATAGCTTAAATTGCCTCTTTTTTAGGACATATTTTTTTTATATTCAGCAAGTACTTTAGAAATAACAGTAATAGTTACTAAAACATAAGAAATAGTTGGAGTATATTAAGTAGATACTAAGTTCGTAGCTTGATAAAAAGTTTTCAAAAATTTACAAAGTTCTTCTACTTCAGTCCAATCATCTTCATCTAGCATTAAATTAACATCCTCATTATAAGAATTATAAACTAATTGTATAGGTTTACGATATATAACAACAACTTCAGACATTTGAAACAAAGAATTCCATCTAGTAGGAATTTCTTTTGGAACTTTTCTATATGGAAGGTCACGTTGTTTACATTTACGTTTAAAATCATCTATTACACCCTTTCTTTTATTTTTAAACATATAACTACAAACAATTCGCACTTTAAGACAACCATTTCCAAACAAATGAATACCATCATGTACTATCAAATTTAAAATATGTACAGTTAATCTAACATGAAAATGATCTTCATTCATTAAACATAATCTAGTTTTTAACTCGTCAATAACTTTCAAATTATTAGAAGCATTATCTAATGTCCATGGCATAGGTTTACCAATAAATCTGAAATATTTCATGCTCTCCGCTATTGTACTAGCTATATACATACTGGTTTTAGACTCGTCAACATATTTATAAGCAGTAATTCTTTTTTGCATGTTCCAATTGTGATTAATCCAATGAACCGTGAGAGTAAAATAATCATTACCGACAACACTAGTACCTATATCAGAAGTAACAAATATTCTACCATCAAATTTATCAAATAAGCAATGAAGAAAATGACAATGTTCATCTTGAAATTTAAAAATATCATTTTTAATTGTAATTTGTGAAAAACCTTTAAAAGAGGGATTATATAGTTGTTGAATATAACGAATAAAACTGGGATGCGAAGGAAAACTAAAATACAAACCCATAAAAGCAACCATTTTCTCTAGTTCTTCTCTATATACATCTTCACTATATGTCAATGATGAACTTGCTTCAGCGGGGTTAAACATGTCTAAATACGTTTGACCCATATTACCTCCTAAAGATTCATGTACAAATGTTGTACCATCTTTTTTTGTCTTAGCCTCATTTTTTAGACGAATAAATTCTTTATTACATCTCATCAAATGCGTAGTTAGCAATTCTGTCCCGTCATTTTTTCCCTCGGTCAAATGTTTAAAAATACTCTTGCATTTATTGCAAGTAGCAATACCTTTTACCCTATCATGCTCCATGAATTTCCAAACTAAAGACCTTTTTGTATGTTCGGTACCTTTGGCCCTAGTAAATTTCGGTAAAGGGGGAAGTTCTTCACTGTATTTCGGTAATTCCATAACCGTACTAGTAGGGGTAGGGGTATCACCTAACTCTTGTTCTTCTATATCATCTTCCTCCGGTAAGTCTTCCTTAAAATTACTATAATGCCTACTTAGGGTCTCATTATCTAATTCCATACCGATACCAATATCGAAAACATTAGATTGTGATAAATAAGTTTCATTAAATGTAGGCGGTAATGAACTAGTACTAGCCTTACTTTTTTTCTTTCTACGAAAAACCTTACCAAAGTTTGGCTTTTTACCACTAGTATTTTTTTTGAAATTCATAATTTAAATTAAAATATTAACACAAGAAATACAAATATTATAAATTACAAAATTAATGTAAGTAAAAAAATAAAGATACTAAAAAATTAAAATATAGATATTAACGAAAATAAAAAGAGCTTAAAGTTGGAACGATTATACCGAACATCTGCGTAAAAGCAGACGTATACCAAATGTCGGAATTAAAAATGATAATTGAAGGTTATAATATCTTCAAAAAATCTTCAAATCCAACTAATATAATAATTGAATCTTCAACTCCAACTAATATAACAATTATAAATATTTAGAGCGAATGTGATATTAAAAGAGAGTGTGAGAATTGATAATATTTGTGTGAAAAAAGAATTGAAAAGAAGGATATTTATAATGAAAATTTTAAGGGATGGTGTGGGGTAATTGAGAAGGGGTGGGGTAATTGGGAAAGAGGGGGGGGCAAGGACTAGAAATCAACGGACAAAAGAGCTGTTGCCAACCAAATCTCAATTAAAAAAAATAGAAATTAATGCATTCGCCGGACCGGAATCTTCTCAATCGGTACGAAAACCGGTTAATTGGAACCAGAAATACCATATTTTTTGATGTTCCGCACTGGTAACATTATCCAAACCATTGGGTATTGGTATATCGGACCCAACCGGAACCGTTGCTTACCGGAATCAGAAACCTAGAGGAACCAAAGTTGGCGGACCGGAACAGAATTTTTCGGTTATGTTGCTAGCCTTAGAAGGGTGTCAGTACCGTGCTAAAGGTAAAGACAAGCTGTGAGTAAATCCTCTCTGGCAGGGAGCTTTCCGTCAACCCCTCCTAGTAGAAAAACTTAAATGAGGTGTATAATCCCTAATCTCGTAGGGTAAATCTCCACCTACACTGGCTACGTAGTTATGAAACTCAAAGATTGCTTCTAAGGATCACACCCTCTACTGGCTAACAGGTGAGTCCCCATCCTTGGGTTCTCTCAGTGCTCAATCCTACTCCTATCTGAAAAGACCTAGAACTGATTTAAATAAAACTGAATTGTTACTCATAGTATAGTATAACTGATTCGAACTGAGTTCACCAAATTTCGTTGACTGATGAAATACTACTGAGATCTGATAACTGATTGGGATTACTGAGATTACAAAGATTACTGAGATTATTGATTAGGGCTAGACTGATACTGAGTTTTCGTGAGTCATAAGACTGACTGAATTCTACTGATCATGGATTGACTGGGAGTATCATGAAAATTGACACTAGCTCTAGGCACACAGCTAAATTATCGGGTACAAGTACCCCCAGGACTCGATAGTAGGAACTGGCAAGGCATGACACTTCTTGAACACATGACCAACATCAACAATCCATAATACAATAAGTTGGGGATTTCATAAAGCCCATAGTTATCATAATCTTGTACATGGTAGGAATGCATATAAACATGACAAGATTTTATCATTCTACCCTCATGAACATCCCATCAAGAAATTACATGGCATAATAATAACATGGGAGTCATTTGAACATACGGGTAAAACATGTATTTATTGTTTGGGTCATAATTAAGATATAATGCATAATTTCTATCTCTTAGGCATTTTATCAAACACCTTACATGCACCACTTAGGGCATAGGCATAATCATTAAATTTACACATCATAACCAACTAAGTTCATAGTTTTCAACTTGCATGCTAACATAGTTTCATAAAAACAAATAAAGATTCCAACTTGGGAATCACATAATCATAATCTCATGAACATGATCAACACACAACAAAATATTCATAATACATGATTTAAAACTTGATTCTTGGGCTTCATGGATGAAAGGAATCCATGAATGAACACTATGCATACCTTAGTCCTTGATTCTACAAAGATTGATGGTGGAATTTTCTTGGATTTGGATCCACAATTGAAAACCCTAACTTGTTCTTGAGAGAAACTTGAGAGAGACACTATATTTTGGGTGGAATAGGGCTGAATTACAAGTTTTAGACTTATATAGGTGTGGAAAATTAACCCTTTTGCCCTTAAAAACATGAACATTTAATGACTTAAACTCGGCATTGATGCTATTATCGATGCGGCGCATTGGTGGTTGTGATGCGATACTCGACACGTAGTGCCATGTTTGTGTTGAGCCTCAAAAGTTTTGGCTCTGGTAGCCTGCACAAATGTTGACCAGCGTGATTGGCGATGCGGCGTGCCAAAATTGCGTTGGTCTACTATTTTGGGACTCCAAACATGACCTAAATGTGTTCCATAAAACCCAAAACTTTTTCGAAAACAACTATTGACATCTTTGATCATGAATTAACAGAAAATACGAACAATTAAAGGACATTAAGGTGGCGAAATGAGATTGCCAACTTTTGAAGGCCAAAATAAACAAAGTCTAGGAACTTAGCTAAAATTTTCTAAGTTTGGGACCCTTTGCCCAGCTTAAAGGACTAAATTAAGCTTAAAAATTTTATGGGGTCTTATAATATCTCCCCTTAAGAACATTCGTCCTCGAATAAGACTGACTGAGAGGGAAGAAGAGATAACTGACATACATACTGATCCATAAATGATATGACTGATAAGATGAATATATATATCATACTAAACATGCATATTTGATGCATGTGTAACTTGTTCATGAATGCATGATTGAGATTTATGATAATCTGAGTTTCTCACCATTAGAATGCATATCTGATGCATGATTATATGACTGAACTGATACATGAATGCATGACTTAATATGCAATAGTATTTGATACCCTAATTATGATGGGAACTTGAACATGGAACTAAATACTGAGTTTGTAATTGAAACCTGAACTTGAAACTGGATGAGTTCAAGGAAGACTGTTACCTTAAACTGAAAAATGCTGGTGAGTCTGAGATTAACTACCAAATATGCCTGGGCAGAAACATAAGAACATAACTAAGTCAGAAACGTAACACCCGACCTGGATATCGTGATCTGAACTGAGCACCTTGAATACAGGGCTTACAATTGAGGTCGGAGTTTGAGGGTCAACTCAAAAGTATCCCTTATTCAAAACTGGACTCATTACGAGAAGAGAGAGTGACATGTTTAAGTCATAAAAGTTTGGGGGATTATAGTGTATCTGCCCCTTGGGACACTATATCCCTTGGAGAATGTTGGGCTGACTTTGCTGAGATATTAAGGAAACTGAGACGATGCACAAAGCTCTTAGGAAATGAATCGCGACTGATTATCTAAAATCTAAAACTAAGGCATGATACATAAGTCAAGTTGAACACGCAACTACCTAGTTGGTCCATTTTAGAATGATCACATTCATGAGACTCCGGATAGTGCGACTAAATGGAAAGATAGGGAAACCACACTATCCGAACTTATCCGTCTGACTATTAAATTAAATTACTGGCTTTACGGACTAACTCATGCTGAAAACTTGTATTCGACTGGATCATTCCTATGACATTCTTTCTATAGAGTTCTAGTGACTGAAGGGAGAAACTGAATCTTGATCTGGCCTGAGTAGGACATCTAAATAGGAGATCACTACATGGCTGGGATTTTTGTATTAGGAGGTAACGCCTATGAAACATTGTCTACGATAAGGTGAGTAAAATTTATGCACTGCAACTGAGACTATTGAAAAGATTCACATGGGCACTGAGCAAGAATGCATAAGTATACTAACTTATCTGATTAACTAAATAACTGGTAGCTAAATACTGGATATGTAAAACTGAACTGCACTTGGTTTGGGATAGCTGGACTGAAACTATAGAGTATTATGCATAGAAGGTAACGACTAACTGGGTAATATGAGGTAATTAAGCATGAGTGAGGGAAAACTGTATTACCTTAGAAACATAAGACCGGGCGTCTAACATAATTTGGAAGCATTCTGTAAACTGAGGTACTATAATACTAATAATTGAGTAACTGATGGCCATATGATATGGTCGGGTAATCTTGAAACTGGACTGAGTTTTTGATCTTACTAAACTTGGGACTGGGAAGAAGATTATAGTTAAGACGGTAATTGAGACTGAATGCTGGTTTTCTATAACTGAGGTTTAGACTGGTACGGAAGTACTGAATTATGATGGCTAAGTAACTGATAGCTGAAAGCCATGGTTTTGTAGGACTATCTAAGTCCTTTACTAAATATTGATTACTGAACTGACGTTGTAACTGAGGCATGCAGGATGGAACATTAACACTACAGATTCACCGAGGACCCTAAATTGAGGGTATGCATAACATAATCTAAGCTTGGCTAATCACTAGAAGTAGAGCATGAGTCATGTGGGCTGAGCATACTATAAAGCATGACATGAGTGGATGAGTCATGAGTCATGAGCTGCATGAACTGAGTCTGGAATTTCTATATGTTCATGGGACATAATTTGTAACACTAAGTGAAATGGAACTCCTCATACGAGGAACTTAAAACACATACTATTCTATGAAGTGCACGTGGATATAAGCTGTATTCGTCGGACCAAAACATAAAACATGCATAGGTATCGTGAGGGTTGAAATACAAAACTTTGCATTAAGGTAGGAATGGGTTAGGAATTATCTTTCCTTATTGGTTTTCTACACATATTGACATTACGATCAGAACCTGAAGGCCTGACTTTCTGAGATTTTATAACCGAACAGTTCCTGTATACCTGTCGGATTGTGTTAGACTGACTCGTTAGGGTGGAGACTAGAAAAAGGTCCTGTTAACATTTGGTCTAACCTTAAGGTTGACTGCTATGCAAAGAGTTACAAAAGAAAAGAAGCTCCTGAATCTGAAGAAACAAAAACATGTAAATGAGGATTTGTAACATACTAGTAGTTGCATCAGGAAGACTTTCTTGATTCTATCGGGACTGAAGTTCATATAGTCTGTTTGGGCGTTGCCCATTGATAGTGCTGGAATTTGTACCCTACTGATTTAGGCATCTGGAATGAGCTTAAGGACAATCGTGCTGACTTTGAGGACCAAGCCTAGGACAATCTCGGACTTTGTGACCTTTCTCGCCACATCAAAACACATATCACTGCCGACTCTACATATACCCTTATGATTCTTACCACACTCTTCACAACGTGGATGATTAAAAACCCTGCTCTCACTACCCTGGGCCTTGAAGCCTGGTGCCCTATCTCTATGGTCATTTCTGAACTTTGATACTGGTGCACTAGCTGAAGATAAAATTGGGGTTGGAAACTTCTGTCTGTGCTGAGAATGGTTACCACCCTACGACCCTGGCTGGGAAAAACTATTGACTACCAGTTTTGGACCTCTTATTTTCTCTCTCCTTCTTCTTAAGTTTCTACTCCTCAATCTATTGAGCATGGACCATAAGCCTATATATGTCCATCTCTTTAATTAACATCACAGTCCTACACTCCTTAACCACTCCACCTGATATCCCAAACACAAACTTACTCATTATGGATCTACTATCTGCTACTACATAGGGAACATACCTGGCTAACTGAGCAAACTTGAAGGAGTATTCTTTTAGGCTCATACCACCCTGTCTGAGGTTGATGAACTCTAACACTTTGGCTTCTTTCTACTTTAGGGGAAAGAATCTATCTAAGAAAGTCGTAGCAAACTCTTCCCATTCTATGGGCCCTGCATCTGTACCCTATCTACCTTTCACTGCTTAAACCAGATATGGGCTACATCTTGTAGCTGATAGGCAGCTAACACTGCACTCTCACTGGAAGTCACTTCCATGATATTCGTGACTTTCTGAACTTGATCGAGGAACTCCTGTGGATCTTCTTCAGACTTAGAACCAGAGAATAGGGGAGGATTCATTCGGGTGAAGTCCCTAATCCTGGTTGCAGCAGAATTGGCCACTGAGTTGGCCGGAACAACAGCTGATCATTCGTTCTAAGTTGTAACTGAATTGTCTAGAGTAGTAAATGGAGTTCTGAATTCTGCATGAGAGACGTGCTCATCCAGAGGATCTGCCTGAATGGGCAGAGGTGCTGACTGATTTCCTATTCTCCTTTCATTAGTCCGTTTGGGAGGAATATTCTATAAACGAAAGGGAGAACGGTTTAACTGAGAGTTAAATTCAAGCTTATGCTCACTGGAACAACATGAATACTGAAAGAAGGGAAACTGTTCCTAAAATATCTCATAGCCTCCTGCACATAAGTATGGTGCACAACACACCCATGTATAAGAGTATACTAAATGCGGGTTTTCAAACTTCCTAGGACACTGTTGAACCTTAGGCTCTGATACCAAGTTTATAACTCCTCAAATCTGGTACCCAGAATTCTACACAGTGCTCATGACCTTGAAGGACCACAAGCTAAACCATGACTGATATCTGTACTTGAGCACTGCATAATATACACACACATATATATGTATATGTATTTATATACTGTAAAGATGCATAATATAAGCTGCAAGGCAGTCAAAACTGTAACATAATTGAGAAAATAATATCTGAGTGAGGTATAGAAATACCCAATACAGAAATAAATTATCTGAACATACTATAGTCTAAAAGCCTCTAAACTGTCTGAATAAGGAGTTGATGGGACATGTCCCTAACTAACTCCAACTACTGAAATAAGATAAGTAATGATATAATAAAATAATAATCATGTCCTCGAAGGAAGAGGACTCATTGCTGACTCTGACTGCTGAAACTGGAAATGCTACTAATGCTTTGGAGTTCATGCTTCTAAACCTATGGTACAGAATAAAACACCATAATACAAATATGTCAGTACGATTAAATGTACTGGTATGCAATTGAGGTAAGGCTGAATACAAGGGTTCATATGCATGAACATTACTAACTGAATAACATGAACGTGAGAATACATACATGAATGCATAACTGTAAATGAGACCATGAAAACACTAACTAATGAATTCTAATCATATGGATTTAGTGATATCTTAGTTCTAATACTGGGGTACTGAATAACCGAGTCTATAGAGTACTTAGGGACTGATGTCATATTACTCATAAAGGAATGACTATTTTTGACAGTTTTGGTTATGAAGAACTGGTATGATTGACTGTATCTGACAGTCTTGAAACTAAATACTGATAACATAAGTTACTGATAACTGATTTAATGAATACTTAGCGACTGTGTCTGACAATCTAGGTTCTAATAGAACTAGCTGAGTTCTGTACTGTACTAAGTGATTGTGTATGACAGTCTAGGTTCTGATAGAACTAGCTGAGTACTATACTGTACTGAGTGACCACATCTGACAGTCCTAAATTCTGTAGAACTATCTGAGTTCTATTAGTGAGACTGAAACTGAGATTGTGGGAGGTAATTATCTAACCGATATGCCCCAGAACTGAACTATTGGGGTCCAACCTATAACCCCAGTTAGAAGGGTGTCAGTACCGTACCATGGGAAAAGATAACCTGTGAGTAAACCCTCTCTGACAGGGAGCTCTTCCGTCAACCCCTCCTAGTAGGAAAACTCAAATAAGGTGTATAATCCCTAAACTCATAGGGTATAGCTTAACCTATGATGGCTATGTAGTTCTGGAACGCAAGGATTGTTTCTAAGGATCACACCCTCTACTGGCTAACAGGTGAGTCCCCATCCTTGGGTTCTCTAGGTGCTGAATCCTACTCCCAACTGAAAAGACACAGAACTAATTTAAACCAAACTGAACTATTACTTATAGTATTGTATAACTGATTCGAACTGAGTTCACTAAATTACATTGACTAACAGAATATTACTGAGATCTGATAACTAACTAGGATTACTGAGATTACAAAGATTACTGAGGTTACTGAGATTACTAAGTAGAATTTACTGAGTTTTCCTGAGTCATGAGACTGACTAAATTCTAATGATTATGGTTTGAATGAGAGTATCATGAAAACTGACACTGGCTTTAGGCACACAGCTACATTGTTGGGTATAAGTACCCCCAAGACTCGATAGAAGGAAACTGACAAGGCATGACACTTCTTGAACACATGACCAACATCAAGGTGGCTAAATAAGATTTCCAAATTTTGAAGGCCAAAATAAACTAAGTCTGGGAACTTAGCTAAAATTTTCTAGGGCTGGGACCCCTTGACAAACTTAAAGGACTAAATTAATCTTAAGAATTTTATGGGGTCTTACATAGTTCATGACCAGGAAGGACAATACCTGTTCTCAGATAAGTTTTAGATATTTTAGACCTCGTTTAGACCATGTTTGAGTGACCAAAATAGTGAGTCGACGCGATATCAATGCGTCATATTATCCATCGTATTGACAGATAATTTTTCCTTCTTCTCAGTGCAAATTCCAGTGAACCAATGCGGACTTGACGTGACACATTGGTCATCACGTCGATGATAACGATGCGGCGCATCGGTATGTGCATCGATAGCACAATTTCCAATCATTAAAAAGCAGCATCCTCAGGGTTAATTAAGTCTTTTTCCATGCCCTTCTGCCCCCATAACACGAAATTTAGCCCATTTTTAGCAAGTTATATTCATTCTTTCACAAATTGCTCAAGAACAAAAACCCTAGGCAAATTAAATTCAAATTCAATGCTTCAGATTCCACCATTAATTATTAAAAATTCACCAACTAAGGTATGTGGAGTGTTCATCCAAGGGTTCCTTCAACCCTTGGAGTCCAAGAAACTATTTTTAAACTTTAAGTATATAGTTTTCATAAATTTCATGTTGGGTTTGATTAAATTCATGTTTATAATAATTAATTGGGATTCTAATCCATGTTTTATGATAAATTTCATGTGGGATTAATTAATATATATGTAATATCATGTGAATCCACATCGAACCCTTGAAATTATGAAGTTGGAGTTGAATTATGATGTTTACTTGTGTTTAATGTTATGTACATGTATCATGCTCATTAAGTTCTTGATGAATTGCTCATGTTAACCAATAAGAGAAGGAAATCATGTCATGTCAGCTTATGTGCGAATTGTATCATGCAAGTGTTTGATAAAATGCCTCCACGAATGAGTTATGACCAAGTGAACATGATTATACTTTTCACGACTATATTATGATTTAATTTCATGCTATCGAGTCCTGGGGGTATTTAATACCCGATAATTTAGCTGTGTACTCAGAGGCAGTGTCAGTTATGTCACGAATAGTAGTACTCTCAGCCAGTCACAAGACTCAGGAATAACTCAGTACTAGTCTAGTCTAATTTAGTAATCAGTTCGGACCTCAGTAAACTCATTCAGTGGTATTCTGCCAGTCTAAAAAATTCTATAAATTTAGTAAAAGTTCAGTCCAGCCTAGTACAAACTAGAAATCAACTCAGTGTTTATTCAGTTGGGAGTAGGATTCAGCACCGAGCGAACCTAGGGATAAAGGCATTCCTGTCAACAGAGGGTTTGCATTATAGAACTACGTAGCCAGTGTAGGTTGAGATATCTTACTGCTAGTTATTATGAGGGTTAATACATCTCGTTCAAGTTTTCCTACCAGCGTGGGTTGATGAAAGAGCTTCCTGTCAAAGAGGGTTAACTCACAACTTGTCTCTACTTGTGGCATGGTATTGACACCCTTCCAACTGGGGTTATAGGTTACCCTAATCTATTTAGAAAGGGGCATGTCATTTAGATGATTATCTCCTATAGTCTTAGTTTCAGATTCAGTCTCAGTATAGAACTCAGTTCAGTTCTACAGACTCACGAATATTAGTTATAGTCAGTCAGCTCTGTACGGAACTCAGTATAGTTCCACAAAATCAAGACTGTCAGATACAATCATCTAGTTATTAATAATGTAGTATCAGTAAACTCAGATATTAGTAAATTAGTATTCAGACTCAGTAGTTAGTGTTATCTTGATCTCAGTTACAGTCTACATATTCATGCATGTACTCTCATTCAATTATACTTATGTTATTTAGTTAGTATTTTTCATGCATATGAACCCATTCATTTCACCCTACCTCACTGAGCATACCACTATATTCAAAGTACTGATGATGCTTTTCTTTTGCACTATGATGTCTTATATCATAGGTTCAGACGCACGGGCTCCAGAGAACCCTTAGCAGCTCAGATTATTAGCAGACAAAGTTAGTGGTGAGTCCTCATAGTTCAAGGACATGATTGATTTTTAGCATTTTAGTTCATTTTCAGTAGTTAGAGTTAGTTGGGGGTTTGTCCCATCAACTCCATAGTTCAGATAGTTTAGAGAATTTCCAGACTAGAGTATTTTTCAACAGTTGCTTAGTTTTCAGTATTGATGTTCAGTTTTGGTATTGTGATACCATATTCAGTGTTTATTTCATATTTGAACCTTATGGCAAATTTTTACCTATTTTTACAAAGTTACAGTATTATTATTCAGTTACTATAGCAGGTACCAGGCATGGGTTAGCTTGTGGTCCTTTGAGATTATGAGCACCGTGTAGCATCCGGGGTATAGACTCGGGGCGTTACAAGCTTGGTATCAGAGCCTAAGGTTCAATAAAGTCCTATGAAGTCTAAAATAAGCATCAAATAGAGTCTTGTGCATGGGTATATAGCGTACCACACTTATGGATAAGAGGCTACGAGATGTTTTAGGAAAAGTTTCCCTTCTTTCAGTATTCATGTTGTGCGAGTGAGCATAAGCTCCAGTTAAATTCTTAGTCTAATCCAAGTTTCTCTTCTATTTAAAAAATATGCCTCCAAAGAGGACTCATGCAAGAGGAACGGGAGACCAGCTAGCCCCTCAGCTCGTCCATCCAGATCTTCTGGGTGAGTATGTCTCCCACACTGAGTTCAGAGCAATATTCACCACCCTAGCTCATTCTGTGGTAGCCCAAAATGAATGCTTGGCTGCTATTCTAGCCAACCCAGTGAGCAATACTGCTGTTGCTAGAATTTGAGATTTTACCCGGATGAACCCTCCATCATTTACCGAGTCTATGTCAGATAAGAACCCTCAGGAATTTCTCGATCAGGTATAGAAAGTTACAGATATTATGGGGTGACGGCTGTTAAGAGCGCTGAGTTAGCTGCATATCAGTTATAGGATATGGCACGCTCATGGTTTAAATAGTGGAAAGTAGAGAGGGCTGTAGATGCAGGGCCCATAGAATAGGAGGAGTTTGCAGTTGCTTTACTGGATAGGTTCTTTTCGCTTGAGTTGAGGGATTTGAAGGTTTTTAAGTTTATAAACCCGAAGCAGGGAAATATAATAATACAAAAGTATTCTCTCATGTTTACTAAGTTAGCCAGATATGTCCCGTGAGCAAAGATGAGTGAGTTTGTGTCAGGGATGTCTAGCAGTGTGGTCAAAGAGTGTAGAACTGCAATGCTAATTAAGGAGATGGACATATCCAGGCTCATGGTCCATGATCAGCAGATAGAATAGGCCAAGAATAAAGAGAAAGAGAGTGAGAGCTAGAGAGCGAGAACAGGTAGTTTCAGTTTCGCTCTACCTAAGTTAGAGAGTGGGAATTGTTCTCAGTTCCGCCTGAAATCCTCAGTTCCAACTCTGTCCTTATCCAGTGTTCCTGTACTAAAATTTAGAGACGTCAACTATAAGGATTTAGGCCCTAAACCCCAGGGTAGTGTTAGCAGTGCTCGAACAAATGCCCTTTGTTAGAAGTGTGGCAGAAGCCATCGGGGTATCTGCAGAGCTGGCAGTGATATGTGTTTAGGATATGAAAAGCTAGGCCATAGGGTCAGACAGTGTCATCATGTGGGTTTTCAGAGTCAGCATAACTGTCCCCCAGCCCATTTCAATCACCTGAATCAGCAAGGTACTGCATCCAGTGCAACCAGCCGGCAGTGCCTAAACAGACTCTATGCTCTTTAGTCCCGATAGGATCAAGAAAGTTCTCCTGATATGGTCACTGGTACATAACAAGTTTTCCATTTACATGTCTATGCTTTGCTAGATCCAGGAGCTTCCTTGTCCTTTGTTACTCTATATATAGAAGTTGATTTCAGAGTCAGTCCCGAAATTCTAGATAAGCCTTTCTTAGTCTCTACCCTAGTGGATAAATCTATCATAGCCAGGCGGGTATATAGGAACTTCCTGATTATGATATCTTAGAAAGTCACTTCAACAGATTTAGTTAAATTAGAGATCACCAATTTCGATGTCATTCTCGGTATAGATTGGCTTTATTCCTGCTATGCCTCAGTCGACTGTAGAAATAGAATTGTTCAGTTTTAGTTTCTGAGTGAACCTACCCTAGACTAGAGGGGTAGTACTTCAGCACTTAGGGGTCAGCTTGTTTCTTACCTCCGGGTGAGAAAGATGATATATAAGGGATGTGTCTACCATCTTATTCAAGTCTAAGACTCTAGTTCAGAAACCGCTACTCTTGAATCAGTATCAGTAGTATGTGAATTCTCAGATGTGTTTCTTGAAGATCTTTCGAAAGTTCCTCCTGAAAAGGAAATCAACTTCAGAATAGACCTTCTTCAAGATACTCAACCCATATCTATTCCACCATACAGAATGACACGTGCAGATCTCAGAGAATTGAAAGAATAGTTGAAGGATCTCCTGGATAAGGGATTCATCAGACCCAGTATGTCCCCGTGGGGTGCACCAGTTTTATTTGTGCATAAGAAAGATGGTTCTCTCAGAATGTGTATTGACTACCGTTAGCTAAACAAAGTCACGGTAAAAAACAAGTATCTATTTACCAGAATCGATGACTTGTTCGACCAACTTCAGTGTGCCAGTTACTTCTCCAAGATAGACCTCAGATTATATAATTATTAACTCAGGGTCAGGGAATGTGACATTTTAAAGGCAGCCTTCAGAATTCGGTATGGTCAATTTGAATTCTTAGTTATGTCCTTCGGTCTTATCAATGCCCAACAACCTTCATGGACTTGATGAATTGTGTGTTCAAGTAGTACTTAGACATGTTCATCATAGAAAGAGGCATGTTGGTTAGATGATTACTTCCCACAGTCTCAGTTTCAGATTCAGTCTCAGTATAGAACTCAGTTCAGTTCTACAGACTGAGGACTATCAATCACAGTCAGTCATCTCAGTACGAAACTCAATATAGTTCCACAGAATCAAGACTATCAAATTTAGTCATTTAGTTATTAGTAATACAATAGCAGTAAACCTAGATATCAGTAAATTAGTGTTCAGACTCAGTATTCAGTGTTATCACGATCTCAGTTATAGTCTACATATTCATGCATGTACTCTCATTAAGTCATACTCATGTTATTTAGTTTGTATTGTTCATGCATATGAACCCATGAATTTCAGCCTACCTAAGCATACAAGTATATTAAAAGTACTGACGCATGCTTTTCTTTTGCGCTATGATGTCTTATATCATAGGTTCAGATACACGGGCTCCAAGGCACCCTTAGCAGCTCAGATTCTCAGTAGACAGAGTTAGTGGTGAGTCCTCATAGTTTGATGACATGATTGTTTTTCAGCATTTTATTTCATTTTTAGTAATCGAAGTTAGTTGGGAGCTTGTCCCACCAACTCCACATTTTAGACAGTTTAGAGGCTTTCCAGGCTAGAGTATTTTCAGACATTTACTCAGCTTTCAGTATTGATGTTCAGTTTTTGTATTGTGATACCATATTCAGTATTTATTTCATATTTAAACATTATGGCAAATTTCTACCTATTTTCACAAAGTTACAGTATTATTATTCCATTACTGCAACAGGTACCAAACATGGGTTAGCTTGTGGTCCTTCGAGATTATAAGCATCGTGTAGTGTTCGGGGTACAGACTCGGGGCGTTACAAATATAGGATATAAAATGACTCTTGGGAGACACTAAATTACCTTCCCACTTAAGACTGACTCATTTGGAAACTAAAACTTCACCACTCGAGTGAGATAATCTATAGATACATGATAGTAATAGAGTCAATCCATACCCAGAATAATGTCAAAATCTACCATGTCTAACTCTATTAAGTCTGCTAATATGATCTTATGAATAACAGTGATAGGTCACTTTATATAGACTTGTTCGGCAATAATTGACTCACCTACTGGGGTAGAAACTAAGAAGGGCTTAGGAAACTTTTCAGGACCTACTTTAAAATTTACTGCAACTAGTGGGGTTACATAAGAGAGATTTAACCCTGGGTCTAACAACACATAAACATCAAGATGAAAGACATAAAGCATACCAATAACAACATCATGCGATGGTAAAGTATAAAACTAATTTTGGTGCTGACCGCCACCGGTTCTGGATGATGCTCCCTAAGGAGGGACTGGGCAACCTAGAGAAGCTGGTGCACTAGTAGCCTGAGTCTGGGGGTGAACATCCCTATTTCCCTTCTTAGCATGAGGACACTCTGTGATTCCATGTCCCAACTTACCACAACCATTAAAACCATTTTGTCCCAACAAACACTCACCAAGATGATTCTTACCACACTTAGCAAATAAAGGATAACTGGGTTTTCAACTCACACTATTTTGAGATCTGAACATAGAAGTCTTACCCCACTACTCCTGCCTAGATTTGGGGGTAGGAATATTGGCTGAAGATAGCACTACCATAGATGAGCGAATATGAAACTGTGAACTATTTTCTCTTCCAAACTTTGTCTGGCCCTAATCAAATTGCCCGGTTCTAGACTTCTTATTTCCCTTCTCTCCTTTTTAACTTTTCTGCCTCAATCTAATGTGCATGAATCATCAGCCTAGAAAGATCCATATCCCCTATAAGCATGGAAGTCCTACATTCTTTGACTACCAAACCAGATACTCCAGTAACAAACTTACTTATACTCAACCTAGGGTCACCCATCGTATTAGTGGAATTCTTAGACAACTGGTTGAACTTAAGGAAGTACTCTTTCACTATCATCGAGCCTTGCCTCAGGTTCACAAACTCCTCTACCTTAGCTTTTCTTATTTCATGTGGAAAGAACTACCCAAAAATGCATCCTTAAACACCTGCCAACTTATAGGAGTTGCATTCTTACCTCTACCATTCTTCCACATAACTACCCAATCATACGCCACATCCTTCAACCTATACGGTGATAACTCTACACTCTGTTCATCAGTAACATTCATAATTTGGGTGATCTTTCTTACCTTATGTAAGTAAAGATGTAGGTACCCATTTGCTTATGACCTAAAGAAATCAGGTGGATTCATTATCATGAAGTCACAAATTCTGGCTGCTACTAAATCCCCATTCTGCTAAAGTAGAAGTGTCACCTAATGGTTGCCCTAAACATTGGCAGTCACATCTTGGGCTAACGCCTAAAAGGCTGCCCGAAATTAAGTATGGGATACACTCTCATTCACAGGGTCAGTAGGCTGGGGTGGTTGGTTATCATTTCTACGTGCATTAGCTCAGACAGGAGGCATATTTAACTATCACATAAAAGAACAAATTAAAAGTAGATAGAGACATTGTAATCACGATAGATCATAAAAGAAAAGGATGATTTCCCAAAATATCCCGTAGCCGCTTGCTCATAAATGTGGCACGCTTCATACCCATGATCAAGACTCTACGCAATGCGGCTTGTCTGACTACCTAGGACTCTTATAACCTTAGCCTCTGATACCAAGTTTGTAACACCTTAAAAATGGGTCTCGAGATGTCACACGATGCTCAAGACTATGAGTAGCCTCAAGCTAACCTTGTAAGCATTCTACTAAATCTGTAACTCAAAATAGGGAGATATAAACATTTAATCAACATAGAAATCTGTCTGATCTAAGCTGAAATTATCTGAACATAATATCCGAAAATGCTTGACTTAAAAGTCTGGACAATTAATACTAGAAATCTGAATTTTAAATAGTAGTCTAACAAGCCTCTACTATAAATAAATAGAGAGCCACTGGGAGCAGCACCCATCTAACTCAAACTGACTAAAAATATTGAATCACTACTGTAATTAGCTAGAAAATCTAAATAACTGGGTCCCCAAACTATGAGAACTCACCAATTGTCGGGATGTAGATGTAGATGCTCAAAATCACTCACGCTACTGGAACTGAGCACCTGAACCTACATTATTATACAGTGTATCATATAGACGTATATGTAGATCGGTACTTCTGGAATGTACTGAGCATATAGGGGTGAAATGTATAGTAAAACAGTGAGGGAATACATATATATTTCTCATAAACAATGCTTGCTAAGTAATAATGGCTCACTTTGGCTTGAGTAATTGAATTATGTAATCATAAATCATGAATGACAAAACATACTATATGAATGCTGTGAGCCACCACACTTAGTTCTAAATCTGTGCTTGAAATCTATTTTTCAAATCATACATGCTAAGTGTAAATGGAATCACCTTTGTATCGGTAAACTGAATGCTATAATCTCATAGCTAATGACTTATATAAAATAATATCTGAATAAAATCGTGAGCCTTTTCACTATTTCTAAAAGCTTTTCTATTATTCTTTATTCTTTTATGTAGCGAGGTTATTCTAACCGACATACACTATGTGAGCTATCATAGCGTCCAACATCTAGTTCCTTTTTGGGAAAACCTCACATTGGGGAGAGGTGTCATACTCTTGCCAAGGAGTATAACCTAAGCTAAGTGATCACAATTTGTAACTATCATCCATATAGAAATGAGAATAATCTAATAATCTGAACCTACATTGACTCGTAGTTTTGGGGCATGTAAACATATCCAACTCGGTGCTAAATACTACTCCTTTTAATCTTTATGCTCATTCTATAGAAAATCCACTTTTCAAATTATTATAAGGGTTTATAATGAAAACCACTTGTGAATCTGTTTATTGTAAACTGTAATTAAAACTTAAAGTGGATTCCATATCTTAGCTGAAGATCAAAAGATCAAATCTTGATTCAAAATCTGAATATAAACTATCACAGGATATTAAAAAGCATAGTCATTCTTGAAATATCCTTATTCAAACTAGGGCTTAGTAACCCATGAATCAAGTTCATGTCAAATCATCATAAAATTCATGCTTAATAGTGAAAGCCTTGCAAATTTAATTCTAAATCTGGAAAATAATGTCACACACATAAAAATACGAAAGTAGACATCCAATTCAATATCTAAATCACTTATAATATCATAATCTTCAAATAACGATGAGTGGGCATAAACCCTAGACTGAAATTCATATAATTTCATGTAAAATTAAATTTTAAAACTAATTTTGGGCACAAGGATGAAAGAATTATCCTTGTTCATGACCCCACATACCTTAATTGATGAATAATGAAGAAGCTTGAACTTTGAGTTCCTATTTATGCTCTTGAAGATCTTGAATTGGGAATCTTAAATCTTGGGTTATCTTGGAAAAAGACTGGTGGAATTTGGATGTCTTAAGGTTTGAACTTTAAAGTTCTAGGGTTTCTTGGAGAGTAATTTGATGAATTATAAGCGTATTAGGCTTGGAATAGGTTTATTCTAGTGTTTTTCACTAACGCGGCGCTATCGCGTTATGTCACTGGAAAAAGGATTAGTGCAATTTTGGGCTCTGGCATGGTGCAGCGTCTGCTCCACTATGATTTTTGGTGCAACACTGGGCAATTGCGGTGAGCTATTGAAAAGGGACGAATAGAATTTTTGGCTTCATCACAATGCAGTATAATTGTGGTGCTTTACTAGAAAGAGGAAGATTGCGAATCTACCCTCCACCAGGATGTGGTTCTATCGTGTTGAACTACTATTTCTCACTAAAAATACCATAACTTCTCAATTGGGTATCAGATTTAAGCAAAATTAGTATCGTTGGAAATCTGATTCAATTATCTATAATTTTCTAGATCTATAGCTTAAAAATTCTACACGTATCAAGAGTTATACATTTTTAAAGTTGACCCTTGACACACTAGGAGCTAAACAGGACTAAGAAAAGTATGGGGTATTACAATATCTCCCCTTTGGGAATATTTGTCCTCAAATGAGACTAGTTAAACTAAGAACACTGAGGAATGGAGACTATATAATAACATGCACAACTGAAACAAAGCTGCATGACTAAATCTAAAACATAATTTGCGACTGAACTAATCTGTAAATGAATGAATTGACATGAAGATAATCACATGGCTGAAACTAAGACTGGAAAAGAACTGGGTTAAGAAAGACTGTTACCTTAGGCTGAATTTGAGTTTGTGGAGAAAAGGTAATGATACTTGGTTCACATGTATGCTTCTGCTTCCTAAGTAGAACTCTCAATCGACTGATTTCTCCACCGATTTTTGACCATGGGAACTTCATTGTTCCTAAGTTTAAGGATCTAATGATCAAGAATATCTACTGGAAGTTCCTTGTATTAAAGGCTATTCTAAATAACTGTGCTTTATAGATGGACTACAACAGCTGAATCATCCATAAACTTCTTCAATAAGGACACATGGAACACTGGGTAAGCTGATGACAAGTTTGTATGTAGCTTAAGCTCATACGCTACTTTTCCCACATGACTTAAAATCCTGTAGGGACCATATATCGGGGACTAAGCTTCCCCTTTTTGCCAAATCTCTTCACCCCCTTCATGGGTGAAACCTTCAAATACACAAGATCATCTACTTTAAATTTAAGATCTCTCCTTATGTCTACGTAAGATTTCTGATGACTCTGAGCTGCTTTCAATCTCTCTTGATTCAATTAAACTTTCTCCATATCTGCAAACACCATATATGGACCAATCAAAGTGGTCTTACCCACTTCAAACCAATCTAGGGGTGATCTACATCTTCGCCCATACAGAGCCTTAAACGGGGCCATCTGAATACTAGAATGGTAACTGTTATTATAGTCAAACTTGATCAACGAAAAAGGGTCATTCCTACTACTTTTGAAATCAATAATACATGTTCTCAGCATATCCTTTAAGGTCTGAATTGATATGGGTATCATGGGCCCGAGACCATTTACTAGAATCCAAGCTCGAGAACTACAAAGACTTCAAGGTGCATTTATGAAAATGCATGCGTTTGAGCTTATTGTGAACTCACCCAAGGGATTGTATGCCTTGACATGTGAGGGCTAGACTTATGTGCTCAAAATTACACTCAAGTCTGCCCAAATACACTCCACACCCGCCACTTCTCATTAAGGGTAAATGAGTCCTTTTGCTCCACCTTTTGTAATAGACTATTTAAAGAGCCTCCTTTAGTCTTGTTCCTTGGTTAGCATATTTTGATTCAAGATTTTAACATTGAACACTTTTCCTCTCAAGAGAGAGTAGACCACCAACATTTGAACATCACAAGTGAAAGGTTCCACTTGTGTGTGAAATGGCTAGAAACATGAGTTCTTGAGTGAATCGAGTTCCTCTTGGGTTTTTGTAAGAACTTGGTGCTTGTTAACATATTTTGTAGAGGTTTTAGAGTTTAATATACTCTTTAGTTGCTAAATTATGTGTTCTCTTTGTATCAAGTTACCTTTCTTCTTTTTTCATTTAAGTTTGTATTTGTTGTTTCCGTTTGGTGTCTTATTGCGTGGACTATTTTGTAAAGATTGTGAACTATTTTGTGCTCATTCAGATACCGTTTGGTATTATAGAAAAGGCTGGTCGTGTTATTACACTACCAATCTTAGGCTCTGCTAGTTGAAAATAAAAAAAAGAGTGTTGTTGGGTGTCTTGTGTTTGGCCGAGAAGTTGTCTTGATTTAGATGTGTTTTTTCTTGTCTTAGTAGTTTTGTGTGTTGGATTATTGTTCAATAACACGCTTGAGTCTAAAGTCCAAGATTTGAGCTCTTGTCAAGTTGTTGTTGAAGGGTTGAATGGTTTATAGATTGTTGTTGTTTATAAGTGTTCTTGTTGTAGTTCATATTATTTTTTATATAAATGTTCAACAAAAGGCTTGTTTGATTTAAAAAGGATAAGAGAGAGGCAACACTTTGTTTTTGTCTTGGAAATAATTTCAAGACAACACCAAAGTGGTAAAGAAACAAAAGGGCTCCAAATAGCATAGTTACGAAAAAGAGTGTCAAACATTTTTCAAGAAGAACCAAAAGAGGAAAGGGACAAAGCCAAAGCAAAAAGGTGTTTTGCCAAATTAGTACAAGTTGGTGAAAAAGTTGATGGGCACATTTTGACCTTTGGAAAGAGAGTCCAAAGTCTTGTATCCCTACTTAAAAAACCAAAAATCATCACCAAACCAACAAGATTGAACAACTCAAATTGGAAAATATCAAACTTCAACCAAAACAATAATACCAACGGCCAACATTTATGGGGCACTCCAACAAACTAGAATCAAGCCCTAGCATATTCCTAGTTTCTTTCCTTGACTCTAATAGTTTCATTTTCTTGACTCCTATACTAGTTGAAAACTAGTAACAACCTACTAAGTTGTGAACTAGTTTTTGAGGCATTCTTTCGTTTTAGGTTCCTTGTGGTGCTTTGTTCGTTTATAATTCATAGTTATTTTTGGTTCAAGTGCGTACAGAACTTCCTTGAGTCATCCAAACTAAAATCCACTCTAACTCAAGAGTAGACTCATTCACAAGTACTCATGAGTTGATAGTCGATTTACAACACTTGAAGGGCCAAGTGAGAGAGCCGAGTGTGAAGAGTGTGTGAGAGTATTTTAAAATGACGTTTGCTCGTTTTGTAGGTACAATTGCAATGGAACCACACATGGAACCCGAAACTTCAAATGCACCAAACATGGACACTAATGTTATTAATTCCCTTGTGGCTAGTCTTGAGTCCTTGTCTCGGGATGTGACTAGGGTGAATGCTATGGTTGAGAAGTTGGGATAAAAAATGGTCTCTATTAGTGGCCGGATGGATAGTGTGTAAAGCCAATGGAGTTATCTACCCTCAACTCCTAAAAAAAATCACCAACCATCACCCTCGAAGCCATGCACCAAAGATTGTATCCGCTGAATTCCATACATCAATCCAACCTTTACTCACAAAGCTGAGGCCTTGATGGACCTCGCTATACCCCACTCCACCAAGTCCCATATGAAGGACTTGGAACCCAAATGCCACCCTTAAAGCCAAATTGTCCAAATTAAAACCCTTAAATCCAAAACCACCTCCATTAAATGCCAACCCACCGTACCAAATTCCAAATGTCCAAAACTCGCCAATTAAATAAGAGAAGTATGTTAGGGAGAACCAAAGGGGGAGGGTATGGAATGTATGATGATCCTTATTTGGTGGATGGGATAAGAGGTAGAAGGATGGAGCTAAGGGAAAATTGGGGACTTGAAGGGAGAGGCAGATAAGGTATTAGAGAGAGGGATATTAGTTTTAACACTATCAAAATGGGACTTCCAATCTTCAAGGGAGAAAGTGATCCCAAAGATTTTCTTACATGGGAATCCGTATGCGAGAGGGTCTTCTAAGTAAATGATCTCACGAAAAAGAAGGAGAGTTTTTACGCCATTGCCCATTTTGAGGGATATGCTACCATGTGGTGGGAGTATGTCAAACATTTTGGAAATATCTTAATTGAGGGGAAACCCCTTCCTTGGTTTTGGCTAAGGTATCTTATGAGACAAAAATATCTCCCTGAGAGCTATCAACATGAACTGTTTGCAAAATTGTATAACTTGAAGCATGGGAATAAGAGTGTGGCAACTTACTATATGAGTTTAACAACTCATCTTAAAACTTGATCTTAGAGGAAAGCAAGTGAGCCACGACATCATCCGATTCGAGGTCGGCCTAAATAAGGAAATCTCTATGCACATGACCCTTTATAAGTTTGAAACTATTGAATGAATCTTTCAAGCAGCTTTGGAGATTGAGAGAGAGAACAAAGAGAGGTCTACAAAACCAAGGCATACCAAGGGTCCTCAGGTTGGACCAATGGAAAATAAGTGACTCCAATGACTTTGGGGTGGAACAATTCCAAAAACCATCCAACCAATGCTCCACTACCCGCAAACAAGGCTGCCCAATATCTATCTTCATGGTTTGAAGGTAAACCAAATACTACTTCCAATTCTAAGGGATTCCAATGTTTCAAATATCATTTGTGGGAACACAAGGCTAGTTAGTGTCTTAATCAGAGAAATATGATATTAATAGAAGGGAATTTGTATTTATTGGGGGGAGAAATGGGGGTTGAAATAGTTGAGAATGAAGAAGCCTCTCAAGATGGAGAGGGGGGTTGGCTGAAAGCCCTAATGATGATAATGAGGAAGAGGTTTGCCCTCAAAAGTATGAACTTAAAGTACCTAATTATGTGGTACAGAGATTTATGATTAGTAAAGCGTTGGATGATCCAAGCCAACAGGAAAACCTCTTCCATACTAAGTGTCTTATTAAGGAGAGTGTGTGATCCTTGATTATTGATAGTGGAAGTTATACCAATGTGGCTAGTTTCTCGGTGGTAGAACATTTGAAGTTACCAACTACTCCCCATGTAAGTTCGTAAGGCTCCAATGGTTAAATGAATACGGAGAATTGCAGGTAACCCGTCAAGTAGTGATTCGGTTCAAAGTTGGAAACTATGAAGATGAGGTACTTTGTGACATCATTCCAATGCAAGCTTGAAATCTCTTGTTGGGTCGGCCATGGCAATATAATAGGTCAACCAAACATGATGGCCAGACAAATTGTTATTCTTCTGAGTTCAAGGGTCGGAAGTACCACCTTCGACCACTTTCACCATCACAAGTGTGTAAGGCTCACCAATAAATGAAGGGCTTGAAAAGAAAGAGATAAAAAGAGAGGGAACCCAAAGAGAAAAGTGTTAAACCTGAGAATGGGAAGGGTGAGAGAGAAGAAGGAGGTTCGACCTTGACGAGTAGGGATTCAATGGTAATGTTGGCTCAGAAGGGAGACCTCTTCAAAGAGCATAATGATACCACTCCTATGCTACTTTTGTCTTATAATTTTAACACTAACTTATCCACTTCCCCTATCACTTCTTCTATTTCTAATGTTTTTCTAAATTATGAATACGTGTTTCCAAGTGAGTTTTCGGAAGGACTACCTCCACTTTGAGGTATTGAGCACCAAATAGACTTTGTCCCGAGATCACAATTGCCAAACAAGATGGCTTATTGGAGCAACCCCACGGAGACTATGGAACTTCAATGCCAAGTTGAGAAACTTCTCAACAAAGGGTACATCAAAGAAAGCATTAGCCCATGTGCGGTTCCAGTGTTACTAGTGCCTAAGAAGGATGAAACTTAGTGTATGTGTATGGATTATCGAGCCATTAATAAGATTATGATAAAATATCATCATCTTATCACTAGATTAGATGACATGCTTGATGATTTGAATAGTTCTTGTATATTTTCCAAGATAGATATTAAGAGTGGCTATCACCAAATTTGAATGCAACCTAGTGATGAATGGAAAACCACCTACAAGACCAAATTTGGTCTATGAATGGATGGTTATGCCATTCGGCCTAACCAATGCTCCTAGAATTTTTATGCGGCTAATGAATTATGTGATGAAGCCATTTATTGGAAAATTTGCCGTTGTTTATTTTGATGAATCTTGGTTTATAGCAAGAGCTTGGCTGAACATGTGCTTCATTTGAGAAGTCTCTTTGATATTCTTAGGAAAGAGAAATTGTTTGCCAATCTTGATAAATGTTCCTTTAGTGTTAATGAAGTTATTTTCTTGGGATTTATTGTGAGCTCAAGAAAGGTCGAAGTGGATGAATCCAAGATAGACGCTATCAAAAATTAGCCAATCCCACAAACCATTGGTGAAGTAAGAAGCTTCCACTGGTTGGTTAGTTCTTATAGAAGGTTTGTTATAGGGTTTAGCACCATAGATGCCCCCTTGACCGAGGTCATTCAGAAAGACCAACCCTTCAATTAGGGTAAAGAGAAAGCTAAGGCTTTTGAGACCTTGAAATCTATGCTTGTTTCCACGCCTTTGTTACAATTTCCCAACTTTGATAAGATGTTTGAAGTTGAATGTGATGCTAGTAAAGTAGGCATAGGGGCTATTTTGATACAAGATTTAAAACCCATTGCTCATTTTAGTGAAAAGTTCAAAGGTGACACTCTAAACTACCCCACCTATGATTTAGAGTTGTATTCCTTGATTAGAGCGTTGGGCAATTGGCAACACTACTTATGGCCCAAAGAATTTATGATTCGAATGGACCATAAATCCTTGAAGGACCTTCGGTCACTAGACAAACTCAACAAATATCATGCCAAATGGATTGAGTTTTTGTAATGCCTTAAAAACTGGTCTCGAGACATCTCATGATGCTCAACACTATGAGTAGCCTTAAGCTAACCCTGTCTGCCTTTTACTAAGTTTGAATCTCATAATAAATGCAATATAAACTAAGTGTCATACTATATGTGAAAACTGTCTGAATATAATATCTAAAAATAATGTTTGAAACCTCAATACTGAATAATTTGAATCAAAACTAGTAGTCTAACAAGCCTCTACTACTAATAACTAGAGAGTCACTGGGAAAAACCCCCAGCTGACTTGAACTATCTAAAAATACTGAATCATCTAATACTGATAGGGTGAAAATCTGAATAACTAAGTCTCCAAACTACGAGGACTCACCCACTATAGGGATATAGATGAAGATGGTCAAAATCACTCTCGCTGCTGAAACTGAGCATATGAACCTACATTATGAGACAATGTAGCACATAGATGTATATATGGATCAGTACTTTGAGGATGTACTGAGTATATGGGGGTGAATGAATAAGTAAAACATAATATCAATCATTATCATTGTTTGTAAAAAAATGCATGCTAAATGTAATTGACTCAAATAAGCCGGAATATCTGAAAACCAAAATTTGTAATCATGAATAGCAAATCATACTTTGTAAATCTAGTGAGTCATAACATTTAGTTATGAAAGCTGTACTAATGTTTTGTTTGTAAATCATACTGTCTAAATATAAAAAAGGCTCACTTTTATATCAGAAATCTAAAAGTTGTAGTCTGTAGCTAATATCTTTTTGTAAAAACATAATCTAAATAAAGTTGTGAGCCTTTACACTTAGTTTTCTAAAAGCTTTTCTTTACTAGTAGGGAATTCTTTTAAAACTGTTCTGTAAGGGAAAATACTTTATCTAAAGGGAGGTTCTTCTAATTGACATAAACCATATGAGCTAACATGGAGTCCAACGTCTTGTTTCCCTATGGGAAAAACCTCACAATGGGGAGAGGAGTCATACTCTTGCCAAGGAGTATAACCTAATCTTAGCAATAATATCTGTAACTTTCATCCATGTAAAAATAGGAATAATCTGATAATCTGTACCTACGTTGGCTATATAGTTCTGTAGAAGTTAGAGCATACTTGTAGAAGTTAGAGCATGCTAATCCCATGCTTCCCACTCGGTGCTAAATACTATTCCCTTTAATCTGTATGCTAATCTTGTTGGAAATCCACTTTAAAAACTAGCATAAGGGTTATTACAAAACTAATTATGCATTTATCTGATTCAATCTGTGAATAAAACTATTCTGATTTCTAAAATCTATAATAAATATATAATGCTTTCCAAAATTTATCTGAAGATTGAAAGATCAAAGCTTTATTAAAAATCTAAAAATAATCTGATTATAGGATGCTTAAAGCATAATCATTCTCGAAACCATAACATGTAATCTTGGGTTTTATAACCCATGCATTAAGTTCATGCCAAAACATCATAATGTTCATGCTTGATATTGAGAGTAATGATAATTCAATTCAAAATCTAAAATTTACTGCAATAGGCATGAAAATATAGAAATAGACATGCAATTCAACTTCATAAACACTTGAAATCTCATAATCTTGCAAATAGAAATAATGGGTATACACCCTAATTCAAAACTCATGTGTAATCATTAAAAATCATATCAATCTAAAATAAAAGTTTGGTTTTGGGCACAAGGATGAAAGAGGTATCCGTGTTCATAAATCCCACATACATTAATTGATGAAATTTCTAAGAAAGCTTGAACTTGAATCTCTATTTGTGCCTTTGAAGATGAACTCTTTATTATCTTGATTTAGGAAACCTCAATTTTGGGTTTTCTTAGAGAAACAATGGAGGAAATTAATTTCTTGGAGAGTAAGATTTTGAGCTCTAGGGTTTCGCTCTGAGAGAGAATGGATGAAAATAAGCATAAAGTGCTTAGGATATGCTTAATTCCTTATTTGGGATGAATTGGATGCTTGAGAATTGACCAAAGTGCCCCTTTTAAAATTTAATCAGAATTGAAAACAAGAGAAATTTTCTGAATTTGCATACCACTGCGACGCACCACTATCGCGGTGGCTTACTGGAATTCGACAATTAGGAACTGGACATTCTATGCAATGCGGAGCTATCACGGTGCGCTACTGAAATACCATTTTTTCCATCACTACGATGTGCCACTGAAAATTGACAATTGGGAAATAAGGCTTCACCGCGATGCAGGCTTATCGCGGAGGTCCACTAGAATCGGACAATTGCCATTTTTCAAGTCACCGCGGCATGATGCTTCTCCAGTTGGGATGTTGATTTACTAAAAATGCCATAACTTCTGTATCGAGTATCGGATTTGGGTGAAATTGGTATCTATGGAAAGTTTATTTAATTATCTACACAATGGAGGGTCTAAATTTGGAAAATTTCACATACAAAAATTGTTATTCATTTTTAAAGCTAACCCTTGACATTCTAGGAGCGAAATTATGCTAGAAAAAATTATGGGGTATTACAGTTTCTTGAAACCTTCCCTTATGTTATTCAATAAAAAAAGGGAAAGGATAATATGGTAGCCAATTTTTTTTTCTAGAAAACAGATTCTTGTGTCTACTTTGTCTTCAAAATTGATGGATTTTGAGAGCTTAAAATCCTTGTATCCCGAGGACCCTTACTTCGCTCCTATCTATAGGGAAAATAAAGCATTGGATAGGGAGAGGTGGCATTCATCAAGGGATTCTAATCGTTATGCTAAGTTTGATGGTTACTTGTATCGGGAAAGTTGGTTGTGTGTACTTTCTAGCTCTTGGAGAGAGTTATTTGTGAGAGAGGCAAACGAAGGTGGCCTTATGGATCATTTTGGAATTTGTAAGACCCTCAGAATATTGGAGGAACAATTCTACTGGCCAAGGATGCGCAAAGATATTGTAAAGGTTTACGGCCAATGCATGGATTGTAGGAGTGCTAAGTCTAGGCTCCTTCCTCATGGGTTTTACACCCTGATTCCCACTCTATTACACCCGTGGTTTGATATTTCTATGGATTTTATGTTGGGGCTGCCACAGAATTGAAGGGGTCTGGATAGAATCTTTGTTGTTATTGATCGCTTCTTCAAAATGGTTCACTTCATTCCTTGCTCAAATAGTGAAGATACGGCTAGTGTAGCTTCTTTGTTTATTGAAAATGTTTTTAAGTTGCATGGCATCCCAAGGACCATTATAAGTGAAGGGACTCCAAATTCCTTAGTCACTTTTGAAAGTCAATGTGGGGTCAGCTTGGTACCAAGTTGTTGTTTTCTACATCTTTCTACCTACAAACCGATGGCCAAATGGAAGTAGTGAATAGGACCTTGGGTTCTATGCTACGTTCCATGGTTAAGGTAAGTTGACGTCTTGGTAAAATATCCTACCTCTTATTGAATTCACTTACAATTGGGTGATCCATTCAAGCAAGGGCATCACGCCCTTTGAATGTGTCTACGACTTCAACCCCCAAACCTCCTTAGATCTAACTTCTTTGCTAAGCGATGTTGTTGTTAGCTTAGATACAAATAAGAGGGCCGAATCTATGAAAAGATTGCATAATATGGTGAGGTTACGGCTTGAGAAAAAAAATAAAAAGGTTGCCAAATGGGTCAACAAAGGGAGAAGACGTCTTGTGCTTTAGCCGGGAGATTGGGTATGGGTACACCTACAAAAAGACTGATTTCCCAACCAAAGAAATATCAAGTTACTGCCTTGAGGTGAAGGCCCATTCCAAGTGCTTGAAAAAATCAATGATGATGCGTACAAGATCGACTTGCCTCCGGAATACCAAGTGCATAACACGTTCAACGTGTGTGATCTTTCATGGATAGATACCATTGAAGATGAAGAACCTGTGAGTTTGAGTTCAAACACCTCTCAAGATTGAGAGGATGATAAGGGTACATGGGATCGAGACCCTTTACTTAAAGCCATGCTCGAGAAGTATAAATACTACAAGGCACGTTTATGATAATGGATGCTTTTGAACTTGTTGTGAGGTTGCCCAAGAGAGTGTACACCTTGACATATGAGGGATGACCTTAGGTGCTCAAAATTACACCCAAGGATTCCCACATACACTCCAAACCCGCCACTCCTTATTAAGGGTAAAGGAGTTCGTTTGCTCCACTTTTTGTAATAGACTATTTAAAGAACCTCCTTTAGTCTTGTTCCTTGGTTAGATCATTTTGATTCAAGAATGTAATATTGAATACCATTCCTCTCAATAAAGAGTAAACCACCAAAATTTGAACATCACAAGTGAAAGGTTCCACTTGTGTTGTGAAACGGCTATAAATATGAGTTCTTGAGTGAACCGAGTTCCTCTTGGGTTTGTGTAAGAACTTGGTGCTTGTTAACGTATTTTGTAGAGGTTTTAGAGTTTAATATACTCTTTAGTTGCTACATTATGTGTTCTCTTTGTGCTAAGTTACCTATCTTTTTTTTATTTAAGTTTGTGTTTGTTGTTTCCTGTTGGTGTCTTGTCGTGTGGACTATTGTCACGACCCGAACCAGGGCCTGGCCGTGACGAGCATTTCGAACCATGGAGGCCCGAAACACCCCTATATGTCTGGTAATCATGCACCTAATTCATATATTCAAAGTAATGCAGAGGAAACACAATAATTCGGAAACATGGTCATAAATATGAAAAGAAACAATAACGGCGAAATAAGGTTCCCCCAACATCAATCAACCTCTAAACAACTGTCTGTGAAAATATCTAACTAATGACTGAGTCAAGTAACTGTATATAAACTGGGACAAGGCCCCAGTAGACCGCAAACTAAATATAAGATAAAAGTACTACAAGACATAAGACATTCCAAAAATAGAAGGCTCACCACTTGTCTCTGCAACTCTGTCTGAATGATCTACTGATTCTCTTGACCCTTAGACTGGGCCTCTGAACCTGAGAGGTTGGAGAGGGGAGGGGGTCAGCACAAAAGTACTGGCACGCAGAGATATCAAACCAAAACATAATATTTTTTTCCACAAAATATAGTTGAGAGCCATTATAACGCAATTTCATATCAAATCATTTGAAAACACATGGCGTAATGCAACCGTTTCTCAACAACAATGAAATGCAACTGAGCTAGGTGGTATACCCTACATAATTTACACCAATTGTTCAACCTTGTTTGCCGCTGAGATTAGAGTATAAGTGAGGGAGAGACACACAAGACCACGAAGCATGGTGTCTCAACCCAATGGTAGTGCCCAAGATCACTTAGCCCGAGCTCCTACCTATGATCCCAATTTGGGAATGACATAAAGTCAAATACTCAAGATCGCTTAGCCTGGTACCAGAATTCCTATGTCGGCATACACATTTTTCCAGCGATGACCCCTTGCACTTAAATGCCTTCTTCGAGCATCCACCTATCTCATGTAAAATCAATGCATTCAAATTTCATATGATCCAATCACATATCATATTCTGTAGGGTATCGTCATACCCGACTTGCAAGTCCTCAATATCACTTCCACATATGCGTAATCATGTAAAAACCAAGGCGCTTCATCATTTACAAGTGGTGAACAATATTTATTTCAAATTCATGCTCTCTTTTGTTGATCATAATATGATATGGGGTATCAAGACATTATCATGGGAATTTGAAAGCAATTTATCATTCATATTTATCAAATATCCATGGAAAATCTTAAATCACATATGCATGGTTTTAACCATTGAAGTATATAGGCAAATAATTCCCATGACATAAAGTAAATGACTTAGAAATCATATTGAAAGCAAGTTATTAGCATTTGATTGAAAACCCCCATTTAAAAAAGCATGCATGTTCATAAAAACTACACCCATGAGATTTTATGATAACCCCACATACCTCTATTACTACGAATATTTGATGCTTCTCGAAGCCTACATTGAGAGGATTCCAAATATGCAATTTGTTCCTAAAACACCCGGATGAATCTCGAGTTGCTTGGGTTTTTATTTTGAAATCCTAAGGAGAATATTTGAGCACTTTTGATGAATGAAGGTGTATTTTGGGTCCTTGGAACTGAATTTTGTGTTTTAGGGCTAAGTAAGGGTGGAAAAGGATCATTTTGTCCCCAAAATGGAGTGTTTAAGTCACTTCAATTCTTTACATAGGCGCCGCCCATCCCATCGCCTATGTTAACATAGGCGCCGTCAAGGATATTGCCTATGTTTACATAGGCGCTGCCTAGGCTATCGCCTATGCTTTCCAGTGGCCATGGGCGATTGGTCAGGCGACACATATCACTTTGAAAGGCCATAACTTCTTGCTCGGCTGTCAGATTTTAGCAAAATTGGTATCGTTGGAAAGCTAAATCAAAGACCTATAATTTAACACATAGTAGGCTAACTAATTTGACATATACAGAGATTTATGGTCGATGGAAGCTGACACAATTTACAACATCTACTAAAACTTAGTCGATCGAAATAGTTTCAACTCGTCCTTGAGTTGAAGGACCTCTATGGTCTAAATTCAAGCTTTAATGGATTCACATACTACACAAATAATTAACATGCTGTATTGGCATAGGATTTTATGGCTTCGGGATTTATCAACACATCAAAATCATGGTCTATATTGTAGCCCAAAATGCGGGACACAGATAGACACGATTTCGAGTATAATAAAGGACTAGGAAAGATAAGATAGGAATAGTACCTTCTGTCTCATCCCCTATCGAAGCAAATAATTTCGGATTTCTAATTCTCATGTCATCTTCTGATTCCCAAGTTACTTCTTCGACTTTATGATTCCTCCACAGTACCTTTACTGAGGCTATCTCTTTGCTCCTCAGCTTTCAAACTTGGCGATCTAAAATTTCAATGAGCTCTTCTTCATAAGACAAGGAGTCTGTCACTTTGATAACCTCTACTGACAATACCATATAATGATCTCCAATGCATTTCTTCAACATGGATTCATGGAATACCGGATGAACGGAACTCAAACTTGCAGGCAATTCTAGCTCATAAGCAACTGTACTAATCTTTTTCAGAATCTGATACGGCCCTATATAGAGAGGGCTCAATTTACCCCTTTTTCCAAACCGCATAACTCCTTTCATAGGATAAACCTTGAGAAACACCTAATCACTAACTTCAAACTCTAGTTCTCTTCTCCGAACATAGGCATAGGACTTCTGACAAACCTGAGCAGTCTTGAGTCGTTCTCTAATGATCTTCACTTTCTCCATCGCCTGATGAACAAGATCAGGCCTATACAACTGAGTTTCACCCACTTCATACCATCCTATCAGAGACCTACATCTCCTCCCATACAAAGCTTCTAAAGGAGCCATCTTGATGCTGGCATGGTAACTATTATTGTAAGCGAATTCAACCAGTGGCAGGTGATCTACCCAACTATCTTTGAAATCAATGATGCATACCCTCAATATATCTTCGAGGGTCTGAATGGTACGATCAGCTTGCCCATCCGTCTGAGGGTGGAAAGTTGTGCTCAAATTCACTTGTGTACCTAAACCCTTCTGAAAAGATCTCTAGAACTGAGATAAAAATTGTGTACCTCTATCGGATATAATGGACACTGGTGCCCCATGCAATCAAACTATCTCCTCAATGTAAATCTTGGTATAATCCTCTCCCGAATAATTAGTCCTCACAGGCAAAAAGTTGGCTGACTTGGTCAACTGATCTACAATCACCCATATAGAATCATACTGGTTTCGATATCTTGGAAGTCCTGTAATGAAGTCCATGTTCATTATCTCCCGCTTCCATAAAGGCAGAGCTATCTGTTGGGAAGTATCACCTAGCCTCATGTGTTCTACCTTCACTTGTTGACAGTTCAAACATTTGGACACAAAATCAGCTACATCACGTTTCATGTTATTCCACCAATACAAGGTTTTCAGATCTTGGTACATCTTAGTAGAGCCTGGGTGAACGACATACCTCAAAGTGTGTGCCTCATTAAGGATTCTTTCCTGCAGTCCATCAACATTCAGAACGCACAACCTACCCTAAAATCTTAGAATACCATCACTATCAATTTCAAATGACATAACCTTTTGTTGACCCATATCTTTCTTGATTTGCATCAAGATGGGATCTTCAACCTGCTTCTCCTTTAGTTTAGCACAAAGGGATGCCTTAGATAACTCATGAACAATCACCCCTCCATCTTTGGAATCTAAGAGTTGCACTCCCAAATTTGCAAGGCGGTGAATATCTTTCACCATCTCTTTCTTTCCTTCTTTTACATGAGAAAGGCTGTCCATAGACAACCTGCTGAGGGCGTCGGCTACAACATTTGCTTTGCTTGGATGGTAATGCAGACTCATATGATAGTATTTCAAAAGCTCCATCCAACACCTCTATCTGAGTTTTAATTCTTTCTGTCAGAAAACATACTGCAAACTCTTATGGTCGGTATAAATATCCACATGTACTCCATAGAGATAGTGCCTCCAGATTCTAAGTGCAAACACCACAGCTGCTAAATCCAAGTCATGAGTGGGGTAATTGCGCTCATGTAACTTTAAATACCTAGATGCATAAGCTATCACCTTACCACACTGCATCAATACACAACCAAGTCCCACACGGGATGCATCATAATAAACCGCAAAATTATCTACACCCTCGGGAAGGGTCAAAACATGAGCAGTAGTCAGCTTGTCCTTCAACTTCTCAAAACTGTTTTCACACAAGTCAGACCACACAAACTTCATCTTTTTCTGAGTCAATTTAGTAAGCGGGGCAGCTATGGAAGAAAAACCCTCTACGAACCTTCTGTAATACCCAGCCAAACCCAAGAATCTCTGAATGTCAGTTGGAGTCGTGGGTCTGGGCCATTTTCTCACTGCTTTAACTTTTTGGGGATCCACTCTTATCCCGTCACTGGACACAATATGCCCCAGGAAGGCAATAGCATCTAACCAGAATTTACACTTAGAAAATTTGGCATACAGTTGATGATCCTTAAGGGTCTGAAGAATAATTCGGAGGTGATTGGTGTGATCGTCTTTACTCTTAGAATAGATCAGAATATCATCAATAAATACAATGACGAATAAGTCAAAAAACTGACAGAACACTCTATTCATAAGATACATGAAGGCTGCAGGGGTGTTAGTTAACCCGAAAGACATGACTAAAGATTCATAATGACCATATCGGGTTTGAAAGGCTGTCTTGGGTATGTCTGACTCTCTAACTTTCAACTGATGATAACCCGAACGAAGGTCTATTTTTGAAAAACACTTGACACCCTAAAGCTGGGCAAAAAGGTCGTCAATCCTAGGAAGAGGATATTTATTTTTAATCGTGACCTTATTCAACTGCCAGTATTCTATGCACATACGAAGGGACCCATCCTTCTTACGCACAAAGATCATGGGTGCACCCCATGGGGAAACACTGGGATAAATAAAACCTTTGTCTAGGAGGTCTGCAAGCTGTTCCTTTAACTTCTTTAGTTCCGGAGGAGCTATCCTATATGGCAGAATAAAAATAGGACGAGTCTCTGGCAATACATCAATTCCAAAATCTATCTCCCTATCAGGGGGTATCCCTGGGAGATCTTTGGGAAAGACTTTTGGGAATTCATTCACTACAGGGACTGACTGCAGAGAAAGATTTTCAATTTTTAAATCTTTTACTCGAATTAGATGGTACATATAACCTTTGGAGATAAGCTTTTGGGCTCTAAGATAAGAGATAAAGTGACCTCTAGGTTCCACAGAACTCCCTGCCTATACAATTGGTGTCTCATTCAGGAAAGAAAAAGTGACCTTTTGGGTCCTGCAATCGAGTGTGGCATAGCACGAATGGAGCTAGTCCATTCGAAGGATGGCATCAAAATCTATCATATCAAGTTCAATAAGGTCTGCCACAGTTTCCCTACTATGAATAGACACGACACAATTTCTATACACCCTTCTGGCAACAATAGAATCACCTATAGGAGTAGAAATAGAGAAGGGTTCTACAATAACTTCAGGCTTAAACCCAAAACCAACAGCCACATAAGGGGTCATATAAGATAAAGTAGACTCGGGATCAAGAAATACATAAACATCACAAGAGAAGATTTGTAACATATCGGTGACAACATCTGGTGAAACTTCTGCCTTCTGGCGGTTAGTGAAAGAATATAACCGGCTGCGACCACTCCCGACAGCTGAAGGGGCACCCTTTGGAAGAGGAGCTGTGGAGGCGGCTTAAGACTTAGCCCCCCCCCCCCCCCCCCCCCCCATATTTCCTCTAACAGAAGGATGCCCCCCTCGTATTTCCTCCAATAGAAGGATAATCTCTCTGAAGGTGAGCCACTTTGCCATAAGTATAGCAGTTTTTCCCCTTAAACCAGCACTTCCCTAGATGATTCCTTCCGCAAACCTCGCACCACAGATAAGTATAACGCTGCTGGGCCACACTGCCCTGAGACTGTATACCTAGAGCTTTGGATCAATGAGGAGTCTAAAAATTTTGAGTTTGTCTATCTGTCTGTGGTCTGGGTGATGGGGCGCTGCCTGCTGACTGTGCATTATTCCAAAACTTCTTCTTCTTCGACCACTTATTACCCCAGTTACCACTCTGCAGCTGACTCTGGTGATGGACCGTAGATCTAGCTCTCTTAGCATGTCTATCTTTCTCTCTAGATTCAGTAATCTTTTTCTTCTTCTTTTCCACCTGCTATATATGAATGGTTAGTCAAGCAAAGTCTAACTCCTTATTCAATATAGCCCCCTGGCATTCAAGTACCAGGTTATCAGCAAGGCCAGATGCAAATTTACTCATCCGGGCTCTCATATTACTAGTCAACTATGGTGCATAGCGGGGTAGTTTATTAAACTTCAAAGTGTACTCCGGGACACTCATACTGCCCTGCTTCAGATTCATAAATTCTTCTGCTTTGGTCACCCTCAACTCCAGAGGAAAGAATCGATCAAAAAAAGCTTCCACAAATTTGCCCCAAATTGTGGGATTAGCACTCTCACTTTTTGCATCTTCCCAGTCGGTATACCACTGATTCGCAATATCCTTGAGCTGATAGGTTGTTAGTTCCACCCCTTCAACCTCATCCACATGCATCACCTTAAAGATCTTTCTCATCTCATCCATGAACACCTATGGATCTTCTTCAACCATGGTGCCAGTGAACTTAGGTGGGTTCATTTTCATGAAATGTCTGAACCTAGTAGCCTTAGACGTAACAGACGCAGACCTAACATCTTCCAATCGTTGATCCTGGTTAGCTACCAACTGTGTAAACATATGAATAGAATATTTGAATTCTACATTTGACATATCTTCCCTGAGCAGTTGAGTGACGGCTGACATTAGTTTGCGAAGCCCGAGGTGGACTGGTTGGGACTGGAGGGACTCCCGGAGTAGGGACAAATTCTGGAGTGTAAGCTCTATTATGGGTCCGCATCCCATGGGTGGGATGGACATCTTCTGCCTAAGCATTCTGATCGATGATACGACGTTGAGGCATAAATGTGTTTCTGAAACACAAGTGATCATTGATTAGAGGACAGTTCAGACTCTGAAGCATGAACTAAATCACAAAGAAGGGAAATATTTCCTAACGCCTAGCAGCCTCCTGCTTATAAGTGTGGCATGCTACACACCCATAAACAGGACTCTACTCGATGTCATTTTGCAGACACCCTGGGACCATGAACCGTGCTTTGATACCAAGTTTATCATAACCCAAACCAGGGCCTGGCCGTGATGAGCATTTCGAACCATGGAGGCTCGAAACACCCCTATCTATCTGGTAATCATGCACCTATTCATATGATCAAAGTAATACGAAGGAAACATAATAATTCAGAAACATGGTCATAAATATGAAAAGAAACAATAACAGGGAAATAAGGTTCCCCCAATATCAATCAACCTCTAAACAACTGTCTGCAAAAATCTCTAACAAATGACTGAGTCAAGTAACTATATATAAACTGGGACAAGGCCCCCAGTAGACCCCAAACTAAATATAAGATAAAAGGAATGCAGGACATAAGACCTTCCGAAACATAAAAGGCTCACCACTTGTCTCTGCAACTCTATCTGAATCATCTACTGATTCTCTTGACCCCTAGACTGGGCCTCTGAACCTGAGAGGTTAGAGAGAGGAGGGGGTCATCACAAAAGTACTAGCATGCAGAGATATCAAAACAAAACATAATATTTTTTTTTCACAAAATATAGTTGAGAGCCATTATACAGAAATTTCATATCAAATCATTTGAAAACACATGGGCATAATGCAATAGTTTCGCAACAACAATTAAATGCAACTGAGCTAGGTGGTATACCCTACATAATTTACACAAATTGTCCAACCTCGGTTGCCGCTGAGATGAAAGTATAAGTGAGGGAGAGGCACACAAGACCACGAAGCATGGTGTCTCAACCCAATGGTAGTGCCCAAGATCACTTAGCCCGGGCTCCTACCTATAATCCCAATTTGGGAATGACATAAAGTCAAGTACTCAAGATCGCTTAGCCTGGTACCAGAATTCCTGTATCGGCAAACACATTTTTCCAGCGATGAGCCCTTACACTCAAATTCCTTCTTCGAGCATTCACCTATCTCATGTAAAATCGAAACATTTAAATTTCATCTAATCCAATCACATAACATATTCTGTAGGGTATCATCATACCCGACTTGCAAGTCCTCAATATCACTTCCACATATGCATAATCATGTAAAAACCAAGGTGCTTCATCATTTACAAGTGGTGAACAATATTTTTCAAATTCATGCTCTCTTTTGTTGATCACAATATGATATGGGGTATCAATACATTATCATGGAAATTTGAAAGCAATTTATCATTCATATTTATCAAACTTCCGTGGAAAATCTCAAATCACATATGCATGGTTTCAACCATTGAAGTATATAGGAAAACAATTCTAATGACATAAAGTAAATGACTTAGAAATCATATTAAAAGTAAGTGATTAGCATTTGATTGAAAACCCCCATTTTAAAAAGCATGCATGTTCATAAAAACTACATCCATGAGATTTTAGGATAACCCCACATACCTTGATTACTATGAATATTAGATGCTTCTCGAAGCCTACGTTGTGAGGATTCCAAATATGCAATTTATTCCTAAAACTCCAGTTGAATCTCGAGTTGCTTGGGTTTTTATTTTGAAACTCTAAGGAGAATCTTTAAGCACTTTTGATGAATGAAGGCGTATTTTGGGTCCTTGGAACTGAATTTCATGTTTTAGGGCTAAGTAAGGGTGGAAAAGGACCATTTTGTCCCCAAAACGGAGTGTTTAAGTCACTTCAATTCTTTACATAGGCGCCGCCCATCCCATTGCCTATGTTCACATAGGCGCCGCCTAGGCTATCGCCTATGTTTACATAGGCTCCGCCTACGCTATCGCCTATGCTTTCTAGTGGCCATGGGCGAATGGTTAGACGACGCATATCACTTTGAAAGGCCATAACTTCTTGCTCGGGTGTCATATTTTAGAAAAATTGGTATCGTTGGAAAGCTAACTCGAAGACCTATCATTTGACACATAGTAGGCTCCCTAATTCGACATATACAGAGAGTTATGGTCGATGAAAGCTGACATAATTAACAACATCCACTAAAACTTAGTCGATCGAAATAGTTTCAACTCGTCCTTGAGTTGAAGGACCTCTATGGTCTAAATTCAAGCTTGAATGGATTCAAATGCTACAAAAATGATTAACATGCTGTATTAGCATAGGATTATATGGCTTCGGTATTTATCAACACATCGGAATCATGGTCTATATTGTAGCCCAAAATGCAGGGTGTTACAACTATTTTGCGAAGATTGTGGACTGTTTTGTGCTTATTTAGATACCATTTGGTATCATGAATGGTCTTATCTACCTGAATATCCTTCTGTGTGTGAAAAGATGAACTAATATGAACTTGGGTAACAAGATCCTTCTGAAAGGATTTCTAAAACTGAGAGGTAAAATGAGTACCCCTATCTGAGATGATGGACAAGGGAACCCCATGTAATCTAACTAACTCATTGATATACAGATTAGCATAATCTTCAGCTGTGTAAGACGTGTGAACTGGCAAGAAATAGGTTGATTTGGTCAATCTGTCTACAATAACCCAAATCGAATCATGCTATCAACGTGAATGGGGTAACCCTATCACAAAGTCTATGTTCACCTCTTCCTACTTCCAAGTGGGAATACCAAACTCCTGCAATGTGCCACCAGGTCTTTGGTGCTCTACTTTAACCTGTTGATAAGTTGCATCCTTGGCTACAAATTTTGTGATATCTCTCTTCATACCACTCCACCAATAGACTTCCCACAAATCATGGTACAGCTTGGTAGCTCATGGATGAATGAAGTAACAGACACAATGCGCTTCTGCCATAATCCACTGCCTCAAATCTTTAATACATGGAACACACAATCTAATCTGATATCTCAACATACTATCTCCCCCTTGGGAGAAAACCTCAACCTTTTGGTCTTTAACTGAACCCTTCAGTTTGATCAAACTGAAGTCCTTATCCTGCTTCTCTTTCACTTCAGAAACTAGAGAAAATTCTAAACTACTCTTAACCCTAATGTTCCCTTCAGCTGAGTCAACCAACCTCACACCCAATCTATCTTACTAGTGAACTTCTCAAACTAATTCTCTCTTATTATTCTCTACATGAGTAACACTGCCCATAGATAGTCTACTATGAGCGTTTGCCAGTACATTGGCCTTGCGCGGATGATATAATACACTCATGTCATAATCCTTCAATAATTCTAACCACTTTCTCTGATAAAGATTTAACTCCCTTTGAGTGAACACATATTTCAAGATTTGGTGATCCGTGAATACATGAACATGAACCCCATAAAGATAGTGCCTCCAAATTTTCAATGCAAATAAAATAACAGCTAACTCAAGATAATGGGTAGGGTAGTTCTTTTTGTGAGGATTAATCTGTTTAGAGGCAAAGGCTATAACCTTACCTTTCTGCATCAAAAGAAACCCAGACCAATTCTAGAAGTATCACAATAGACAATGAATCTATCTGTACCATCAGGTAGCTATAAACTAGAGCTAAAGTGAGTCAAGTCTTCAACTCCTGAAAACTCTTCTAACAGGAATATGACCACTGAAACTTAACTTTCTTCTAAGTTAATCAAGACATGAGGGATGCAATAGATGCAAAACCCTCAACAAAACATCTGTAATAGCAATCTAAACCCAAGAAACTTCTATTGTCTAATGGAGAGATAGGTCTAGGTTATTTTCTTACTACTTATGTCTTTTGAGGATAAATAACTCCATTACTGGAAATAATATGATGGAGGAAAGCTACTGATTTTAGCCAAAATTCATATTTTTTGAATTTGGCGAATATTTGGTGGTCCCTAAGAGTTTGCAACACAATTCTCAGATGGTCTGCATGGTCATCCTCACTACGAGAATAAACAAGAATATAATCGATAAAGACTATGACAAACATATCCAAATACTATTTGAACACTCGGTTCATTAAGTCCATGAAGGCTGCTGGGGCATTTGTCAATCCGAAGGACATGCCTAGAAACTCTAAATGACCATAATCAGTTCTGAAAGTTTCTTTGGAATATCACATTCCTTTACTCTAAACTCATTGACTTCACAGAGTGAGTGAACTATTGAAGCCTTAGACTTAATGTCTTTGACTCGAACTAGATGATAGATGCACTCTATTGAGATCAACTTTCTGGACTTAATATAGGATATAAAATGACTCTTGGGAGACATCGAATTACCTTCTAAATCAAAGACTGACTTATCTGGAAATTGAAATTTTACCACCCGGTTGGGACAATATATAAATGTATAACAAGAATGGAGCCAATCCATACCCAGAATAATGTCAAAATTGATCATGTCTAACTCTATTAAGTCTGCTAATATGATCTTATGAAGAAAAGTGATAGGACATATTATATAGACTCGTTCGGCAACAACTGACTCACCCACTAGGATAGAAACTAAGAAGGGCTTAGGAAGTTTTTCAGGACCTACTTCAAAATTTACTACAACTAGTGGGGTCATATAAGAGAGATTTGACCCTGGGTCTAACAACACATAAATATAAAGATAAAAGACACGAAGCATACCAGTAATAACATCTGGTGAAATCTCCTGTTCCTGATGGGATGGTAAAGCGTAAAACTAATTCTAGCGCTGATCGCCACCAGTACTGGATGATGCACCCTGATGAGGGACTGGGTGACCTAGAGGAGCTAGTCCGCTAGTAACCTGAGTTTGGAGATGAACATCCCCATTTTCCTTCTTAGCCCGATGACACTCTTTGATTATATGTCCCAACTTATCACAACCATAACAACCTTTCGGTCCCAATAAACACTCACCAAAATAATTCTTACCATACTTAACACATAAAGGATAACTTGGTTTTCCACTTAATTATTTTGAGATCTGGACATAGAAGTCTTACCCCAGTGCTCCTGACTAGCTCTGGGGAAGGGAGCACTTTCTGAAGATGGCACTAGCATAGATAAATGAATCTGAAACTACGAATGATTTGCCTCTCTAAATTTTGTTTGGCCATAATCAAACTGCCCGATTCTAGCCTTTTTATTTCCCCTTTCTCTCTTTTTAAATTTTTTGCCTCAATTTATTGAGCATGAATCATCTGCCTAGAAAGATCCATATCCCCTATAATCATGTCAGTCCTTCACTCTTTGACTACTAAACTAGATACTCCAGTAGCAAATTTACTCATACTCGACCTAGGGTCAACCATCGTATCAAGGGCATACTTAGACTACTGGTTGAAGTTAAGGCAGTACTCTTTCACTGTCATCAAGCCCTGCCTTAGGTTCACAAACTCTTTTAACTTAGCTTCTCTTATTTCACATTGAAAGAAACTATCTAGAAATATGTCTTGAAATACCTGCCAACTCACAGGAGCTGCATTCTCACCTTTACCATTCTTCTACATAACTACCCAATCATACACCATATCCCTTATGTTGTATCAAGCCAACTCTACACTCTCTTTCTCAGTAATATGCATAATCTGGGTGATCTTTCTCACCTTATCTAAGTAAAGCGTGGATCCTCACCTATTTTTGACCAAAATAACTCAATCGAATTTATTCTCATAAAGTCGCGACCTCTGGCTGCTGCTAAATCCCCATTCTACTAAAGTGGGACTTTTGCCTGATGGTTGCCTTGAATATTGGCAGTTACAGCTTGGGATAACGCCTAAAAGGTAACTTGAAATTCATCATGGGATACATTCTCATTTAGAGAGTCAGCAGGCTGAGGTGGATGGTTATCATTTTTGTATGCATTAGCTCAGTGAGGAGGCATATTCAACTATCACATAAGAGCAAAAATTAAAAGTAGATAAAGACACTATAAGCAAGATAGATCATGAAATAAAAGGATGATTTCCTAAAATGTACTGTAGCCTCTTGATTATAAATGTGGCGCACTTTACACCCATGATCAAGACTCTACGTAATGTATCTTGTCTAAATCCCTAGGACTCTTATAACCTTAGTCTCTGATACCAAGTTTGTAATGCCCTAGAAATAGGTCCCGAGATTTTATGTGGTGCTCAAGACTATGAGTAGCCTCAAGCTAACCCTATAAGCCTTCTACTAAATCTATAACTTGAAATTGGGAAATATAAACATATAATCAATATGGAAATCTGTATGATCTAAGATGAAATTATCTGAATATAATATTCAAAAATACTTGACTTAAAGGTCTGGACAATCAACACTGGAAATCTAAATTTTAACTAGCAGTCTGATAAGCCTCTACTACAAATAACTAGAGAGCCACTGGGACAAGCCCCCAGCTGACTTGAACTGACTGAAAATACTAAATCACTACTGTAATTAGCTAAAAAATATGAATAATTGGGTCCCCGAACTATGAGGACTCACCAACTATCGGGATGTAACAGAGATGCTCAAAATCACTCACACTGCTGGAACTGAACACCTGAACCTACATTATTAAACACTGTAGCACATAGACGTATATGTAGATCAGTACTTCTTAAATGTATTAAGCATATGGGGGTGAAATGCATAGTAAAACAGTGATGGAATACATATATCTTTCTCATAAACAATACATGCTAAGTAATAATGGATCACTTTGGCTTGAGTAATTGAAAGTAGTAATCATAAATCATGAATGAAAAAACATACTATATGAATGCTGTGAGCCACCATACTTAGTTCTAAGTTTATGCTTGAAATCTGTTTTTCAAATCATACATGCTAAGTGTAAAAGGACTACCTCTGTATCTGTAAACTGAATACTGTAATCTCATAGCTAATGACTTATATAAAAAATATCTAAATAAAATCATGAGCCTTTACACTTAGTTTCTAAAAGCTTTTCTGTTATTCTTTACTCTTTTCTGTAGGGAGGTTCTTCTAACCGACATTCACTATGTGAGCTATCATAGTGGCCAACGTCTAGTTTCCTTATGGAAAAACCTCACACTTGGGAGAGGTATCATACTCTTGCCAAAGAGTATAACCTAAGTTAAGTGATCACAATTTGTAATTGTCATCCATATAGAAATGGGAATAAACTGATAAAATGAACCTACAATGGCTCATAGTTCTAGGGTATATAAACATACCCAACTCAGTGCTAAATACTACTCCTTTTAATCTTTATGCTCATTTTATAGGAAATCCACTTTTAAAACTACTATTAAGGTTTATAATGAAAACCATTTGTGTATCTGTTTACTATAAACTATAATTAAAATTGTAAAGTGGATTCTATATCTTAGCTAAGGATCAAACAATCAAATCTTGATTCAAAATCTGAATATAAACTAATCATGGGATGCTTAAAAGCATAGTCATTCTTGAAATATCCACATTCAAACTAGGGTTTAGTAACCCATGCATCAAGTTCATGTCAAATCATCATAAAGTTTATGCTTAATAGTGAAATCCTTGCAAATTCAATTCTAAATCTAGAAAATAATGTCACACGCATAAAAATACAAAAGTAGACATGCAATTCAACATCTAAATCACTTGTAACATCATAATCTTCAAATAATGATGAGTGAGTATAAACTCTATACTGAAATTCTTATAACTTCATGTAAAATTCAACTTTAAAACTAATATTGGGCACAAGGATGAAAGAATTATCCTTGTTCATAACCCCACATACCTTAATTGATGAATAAATGAAGAAGCTTGAACTTTGAGTTTCTATTTGTGCTCTTGATGATTGTTTTCTTGAAGATATTGAATTGGGAATCTTAAATCTTGGGTTATCTTTAAAAAAGAATGGTGGAATTTGGATTTCTTAAGGTTTGAAATTTAAAGTTCTAGGTTTTATTTGAGAGTAATTTGATGAATTATGAGCGTTTTAGGCTTAGAATAGGTTTAATCTAGTGTTTTTTTTACGAATTGGGGGATTGGGAAAAGGCTAAGTTGCCATTTGGAAAATTAAGTTCAGAACTGAAATTCCAATTTTGGGCCTCAGCGGTGGCTTACTGGAAAAGGGATAAGTGTAAATTTTCACTATGGCGTGAGGTAGTGCTATCGCATTGCACACTAGAAAAAGGACGAGTGAGATTTTAGGCTCTTCTGCAGCGCGGTGTCTGCTCCACCGTAATTTTTAGTGTGACACTAGCCAATCATGGTGAGCTACTAGAAAGGGATGAATGGGATTTTGGGCTTCACTACGATGCAGCATAATCGTGGTACTTCACTGGAAAGAGGATAATTCTGAATCTGCCCTTCACCGCGATGCGGTGCTATCATGTTGAACTACTATTTCTCACCAAAAATGCCATAACTTCTCAACCAGGTACCAGATTTAAGCAAAATTGGGATCTAGAAAGCTGAGTCAATTATCTACAAAATGATGGGTATATATCTAAAAAGTTCTACATGTATCAAGAGTTATACATTTTTAAATTTGACCCTTGACTCACTATGAGCTAAATAGGACTAAGAAAAGTGTAGGGTAGTACAAGTGGTCAATGTTATGTCCTATTTTCTTGCAATAATTGCACATTAGAGAACTTTTCTTTATAGAATTTCTATATTGAGTTTTATACTCATTGAACCTCTTTTCCCTACTATTACCAACAAAGAAAGAGGCTGATTGTCCTGAATAAGCAAGAGTGGTAGGAATTTTCCTTTGCTTTTCATATTAAATAACAAGAGAGTAAGCCTATCCAATAGTGGGTAGAGGGGACAACAATAAAATATGACTCCTAACACCTATGAAAGTGTCATTAAGACCCATGAGAAATTAAAGAAGTCTCTCATCTTGATAAGCCTTTGCACATTTTTCTTTTGCTTCACATTCACACTTAAAACTACATGCAGAGAATGTATTTAGTTCATCCAACTCATCCCATAAACTCTTTATTTTTGTAAAATAAGTACAACTACTGGAATTTCTTTGAACTACTATATTTAAATATTCTTAAATTTGAAAACATTTAGCACCATTAGCTTAACCAAATCTATCTTCTAGGTCAGACCATAACACTTTGGCACTTTTAAAATACAAAACAGACTCAACAATTTCTTTGTAAAGGGAATCCAATAACTAGGATAGGACCATATCATTACATCTTGACCAAGCTCCTTGAAGTCCTGTATCAACATTAGGACAAGCTAGGGATACATCAACGAATCGTAGCTTGTTCTTAGCTGAGAGAGCTATAATAATTGCCCTTATCCATCCACCATAGAATCTCACATCAAAGATGGTGAAAAATAGGTTCATACTTGGATGATCAGAAGGTTGAATATAGAAAAAATATAAAGAGTCCACTACATTGATTCTAGGGACACTATCACTTCTTTCAGATTGTGAAGTGTTGACAACACAAGGTGCTTTTAAGGCTGATACAACATCAGTCATCTTAAAAAAATGACAAAGAAGAAGTCAAAAAATAAGGACTAAAATTTAAAAACATTCTCTTGATACTATGCAAAAATGAACAAAGCAAAGTATGGAATTTTTTCTTCTTTTTACTTGATGATCCTTTGTTGAAAATATCCTAATTTATAGCCAACCTAAAACAATAACCCTATATAATAAAAGGGAAGAAAGTATTTGTACATCTAAAAGAGGAAACAATATTTAGTATGTACCCAAAATATATTCACAATAATTGACTAAATATTCACAAGGAATCCTAACAAGGGAAAAATATTGAATTCCAACAAGGAAAAACAATTAAATTCCAACAACCAGTAGGTGGCATTGCAGACTCTGTGGGGAATAAGAGTGAATAATATAGGAAAATGTGGTTTTGCTATTAGTTGAAACTAGCAATTATGTATTGGGGGGGGTCCTACGACAACTGGATGTCTTAGTTGAAACTGTGTATATATAGTATCTATGTATAAGAAAAGGAATATACATAAAACTTTTCACCTATAATAGAAAATGTTTAAAAGGTACCTGTGGTACCGTGCAATACATGCTACCCTAGCGACAAGGGTTCGAAGCTGTTTTACAGAACTACTTTTCTTTCTCAATGCTTTAGAGAATAAGATCTCCTATTCCTACAAAAAGAAAAATTGGACTACGTACGTATCTTGAATCTCAGAATATCTAAAGGAGAGCACTGCTAAATATGCATATTAAAATCTATTAATCTATAATAAGAAAAATGATAATAACCCAAAATGTAACCTAAATTAAAAGAACCTATCTAAAGGAGAGAATTACTAAATATGCATATTCGATCAATTTATCTATAGTAAGAAAAATTATAATAACCCAAAATGTAACCTAGAATTAAAATAACCAATCTAAAGGAGAGCATTACTAAATATGCATATTCGATTGATTTGTCTGTAGTAAGAAAAATTATAAATAACCCAAAACATAACCTAAAATTAAAAGAACCAACCCGTTTATCCTATTTGGACAATGTAACATGCAAAACCTACAAATCTTGAATCTTAATGAAAAATTTTCAGGCATAAACCATTTACAACAGCCATTCCTATTGCTAGTAAGAAGCATTTTCTATTCATATGCAACTTCTAGGAAAAAGTTTTTCCATCAAAAAGTTCTCCACAGACATACAGAAAATTTATTTTATTTCTGAAATCTCCATTTTTAAGAATCAAATGGAAGATTCAATCTTTGATAAAAGAGAAGATTTGATGGTTTCACCTTTTGGTGGAATCCCACAACTAATAAGAGCCTATTTCTTGAGACCCATTGTTTCTTCCGGTGAAGGTTCAAATTTGAAGCTTACTTCTGTAACGCCCCGTAATTTGGGCTACAATATAGACCATGATTTCGATGCGTTGTTAATCCCAAAGCCATAAAATACTATGCAAATATGGCATGTTAATTATTGTATAGCATGTGAATCCACTCAGGCTTGAATTTAGACCATAGAGGTCCTTCAACTCAAGGACGAGTTGAAACTATTTCGATTAACTAAGTTTTAGTGGACATTGTAAAGTGTGTCAGCTTCCATCGATCATAACTCTCTGTATATATCGAATTAGGAAGCCTGCTATATGTCAAATGATCGGTATTCGAGTTAGCTTTCCAACGATACCAATTTGGCTAAAATACGACACCCGAGCAAGAAGTTATGGCCTTTCAGAGTGATAAGCGTCGCCTAACCAATCGCCCATGGCCACTGGAAAGCATAGGCAATAGCCTAGGCGGCGCCTATGTAAACATAGGCGATAGCCTAGGCGGCGCCTATGTGAACATAGGTGATTGCCTAGGTGGCACCTATGTGAACATAGGCAATGGGACGGGCAATGTGAACATAGGCAAGTGTTTTTCAAAAATAGAACTTCATTTGGGTTATCATCAGTTGAAAGTTAGGGAGTCAGACATACCCAAGACGCCCCTGCAGCCTTTATGGTCACTACGAATTTCTAGTCATGTCCTTTGGGTTGACTAACGCCCCTGCAACCTTTATGGATCTTATGAATAGAGTGTTCCATTAGTTTCTTGACTTGTTCATCATTGTATTTATTGATGATATTCTGATCTATTCTAAGAGTAAGGAGCATCACGCCAATAACCTTTGAATTATCCTTCAGACCCTTAAGGATCATCAGCTATATGCCAAATTTTCTAAGTGTGAATTCTGGTTAGATGCTATTGCCTTCTTGGGGCATATTGTGTCCAGTGACGGGATAAGAGTCGATACCTAGAAAGTTGAAGCAGTGAGAAAATGGCCCAGACCCATGACTTCAATCGATAGTCGGAGCTTCTTGGGTTTGGCGGGGTATTACAGAAGGTTCGTAGAGGGTTTTTCTTCCATATCTGCTCTGCTTACTAAACTGACTCAGAAAAAGATGAAGTTTGTGTGGTCTGACTTGTGTGAAAATAGTTTTGAGAAATTGAAGGACAAGCTGACTACTGCTCCTGTTTTGACCCTTCCCGAGGGTGTAGATGATTTGTGGTTTATTGTGATGCATCCCGTGTGGGACTTGGTTGTGTATTGATGCAGCGTGGTAAGGTGATAGCTTATGCATCTAGACAGTTAAAGGTGCATGAGCGCAATTACCCCACTCATGACTTAGAGCTAGCAATCGTGGTGTTTGTACATAGAATATGGAGGCACTATCTCTATGGAGTGCATATTGATGTTTATACTGACCATAAGAGTTTACAGTATGTTTTCTCACAGAAAGAATTGAGCCCTCATTATGTAGGGCCATATCAAATTTTGAAAAAGATTGGTACTGTTTCATATGAGTTAGAATTGCCTGCAAGTTTGGGTTCCGTTCATCCGGTATTCCATGTATCTATGTTGAAAAAATGCATTGGAGATCATTCTATGGTATTGCCAGTAGAGGGTATCAAAGTGACAGACTCCTTGTCTTACGAAGAAGAGCCTGTTGAAATTTTAGATCGCCAAGTTTGAAAGCTAAGGAGCAAAGAGATAGCCTCAGTAAAGGTACTGTGGAGGAATCAAAAACTCGAAGAAGCAACTTGGGAGTCAGAAGATGACATGAGAATTAGATATCCCAATTTGTTTACTTTGATGGAGGAGGAGACAGAAGGTACTATTCCTATCTTATCTTTCCTTGTCCTTTATTATGTTTGAAATCATGTCTGTCTGTGTCCCGCATCATCATTCGGGGATGAATGATCCTAAGGGGGGATAATGTAACGCCTTGCAATTTGGGCTATAATATAGACCATGATTTCAATGCATTGTTAATCCCGAAGACATAAAATCCTATGGTAATATGGCATGTTAATTATTGTGTAGCATGTGAATCCACTCAATCTTGAATTTAGACCATAGAGGTCCTTCAACTCAAGGACGAGTTGAAACTATTTCGATCGACTAAGTTTTAGTGGATGTTGTAAAGTGTGTCAGCTTCCATCGATCATAACTCTCTGTATATGTCGAATTAGGAAGCTTGCTATGTGTCAAATGATCGGTATTCGAGTTAGCTTTCCAACGATACCAATTTGGCTAAAATCCAACACCCGAGCAAGAAGTTATGGCCTTTCAAAGTGATAAGCATCGCCTAACCAATTGCCTATGGCCACTGGAAAGCATAGGCGATAGCCTAGGCGGCGCTTATGTGAACATAGGCGATAGCCTAGGCGGCGCCTATGTGAACATAGGCAATGGGATAGGTGGCGCCTATGTAAAGAATTCTAGTGACTTAAACACTCCGTGTTGGGGACAAAGTGGTCCTTTTCCACCCTTACTTAGCCCTAAAACACAAAATTTAGTTCCAAGGACCCCAAAGTACATATTCATTCATCAAAAGTGCTCAAAGATTCTCCTTAGGGTTTCAAAATAGAAACCCAAATAGTTCAAGATTTGACCGTAGGTTTTCAAAGATAGTTACATATTTGGAATCACCAATCCGCAAGCTTCAAGAAGCATCTATTATCCTTGGAAATAGAGGTATGTGGGGTTATCCAAAAATCTCATGGGTGTAGTTTTTATGAACATGCATGCTTCTAAATGGGGTTTTTCAGTCAAATGCTAATATCTTGCTTTCAATATGATTTCTAAGTCATTTACTTTATGTCATGGGAATTGTTTGTCCATATACTTCAATGGTTGAAACCATGCATATGTGATTTGAGATTTTCCATGGAAGTTTGATAAATGTGAATGATAAATTGCTTTCAAATTCCCATGATAATGTCTTGATACCCCATATCATATTGTGATCAACAAAAGAGAGCATGAATTTGAAATAAATATTGTTCACTACTTGTAAATGATGAAGCACCTTGGTTTTTACATGATTCTGCATATGTGGAAGTGATATTGAGGACTTGAAAGTTGGGTATGATGATACCCTATAGAACATGATAAGTGATTGAATCAGATGAAGTTTGAATGTATTGATTTTATATGAGAAAGGTGGATGCCCGAAGAAGGTGTTTGAGATGTAAGGGATCATTGCTTGAAAACGTGTTTCCCAACACGAAATATTAGTACTAGGCTAAGTGATCTTGTGTACTTGACTTCATGTCATTCCCAAATTGGTACTATTGGTAGGAGCCCAGGCTAAGTGATCTTGGGTACTACCATTGGGTCGAGACACCAAGCTATGTGATTTTGTGTGTCTCTCCCTCACTTATACTCTAATCACAACAGAAATCGAGGTTAGACAGTTGGTGTAAATTATGTAGGGCATTCCACCTAGCTCAGTTGCATTTCATTATTATTGAGAAAACTATTGAATTACACCCATGTTCTTTCAAATGATTTGATACGAAATTGCTTTACAATGGCTTTCAACTATATTTTGTAAAAATATTATGTTTTGTTTTGATATCTCTGCGTGCCAGTACTTTTGTGCTGACCCCCTCCTCTCTCCAACCTCTTAGGTTCAGAGGCCTAGTCTAGGGGTCAAAAGAATCAGTAGATCATTCAGACAAAGTTGCAGAGACAAGTGGTGAGCCTTCTATGTTTTGGAAGGTCTTATGTCCTGCAGTCCTTTTATCTTATATTCAATTTTAGGGGTTTGCTGATGGCCTTTTCCTAGTTTTCAGATAGACATTATTTCAGTCATGTAGTAGATATTTCGCAGACGGTTTTAATTATGTTGATTTAGATTGTGGGACGCTATTCCCTATTTTCATTTTCATATGATTCTTGACCATGTTTCCATTATATTGTGTTTCTTCCGTGTTACTTTAATCATATGAATTAGGTGCATGATTACCAGACAGATAGGGGTGTTTCGGGCCTCTATGGTTCGAAATGCTCGTCATGTCCAGGCCCTGGTTTAGGTCGTGACAAACTTGGTATCAAAGCGTGGTTCATGGTCCCAGGGTGTCTGTAAAATCGTATTAGGTAGAGTCTTTTTTATGGGTGTGTAGCGCACCACAATTATAAGCAGGGGGATACTAGGAATTTAGGAAATATTTCCCTTCTTTGTGATTTAGTTCGTGCTTCAGAATCTGAACTGTCCCTTAATCAATGATCACTTGTGTTTTAGAAACATAGTTATGCCTCCACGTCGTATCATCGATTAGAATGCTCAGGCAAATGAGGTCCATCCCACCCATGGGATGCGGACTCGTAACAGGGCTCACACTCCAGAATTTTTCCCTACTCTGGGAGTCCCTCCAGTCCCAACCAGTCCACCTCGAGCTCCGCGGACTAGTGCCAACCGTCCCCCAACTGATCAAGGAGATATTTCCAATGCAAAATTCTGATGGTCCATTCACATGCTGACAAAGTTGGTAGCTAACCAGGCTCAACGATCGGAAGATGTTGGGTTTGTATCTCTTACGTCTGAGGCTACTAGAGTTGGACATTTCATGAAGATGAACCCACCTAAATTCACTGGCACCAAGGTGGAGGAAGATCCATAGGTGTTCGTGGATGAGATGGAAAAGATCTTTAAGGTGATGCATGTGGATGAGGTTGAAGGGGTGGAGCTAGCAACCTATCAGCTCAAGAATGTTGCGAATCAGTGGTATGCCGACTGGGAAGATGAAAAAGGTGAAAGTGCTGAGCCTACAGATTGGGGAGAATTTGTGAAAGCTTTCCTTGATCGATTCTTTCCTCTGGAGTTGAAGGAGACCAAAGTGGAAGAGTTTATGAATCTGAAGTGGAAAGTTGTTGGTATTTATGAAGCTATTAAGGGTTCAATATATAAAGTCCATACACATAAAGATTTGACTTTTGGATTGGTAGAAAGGTGGTGTCGTGAGATTAATACATTTATATTCCCAAGGGGTAAATCTATTATTAATCTTAAAGAAATAATGATTTTGGGAGGGTTCTATGTTTTGGGTGACCCTGTTTTGTTCCCTCTTCAATTCCCTGAGTTGGTAGAAATTCAAGAAAATATTAAAAAATGTATGGGGGCCTTATCAAATTGGGGGATGATTATTATTCTAGGTGTTTGAATCTTTCCTGAACATGGGAAAGGATTTTGACCATGAATCTTTTCTTTCTCTTTGGTTATAAATATATGTGTTTCTAGGTAATGAATACGATAAAATAGGTAAACATGTTTTCCCTATAGCTGTTAAGCTTGCTAGAGTACGTGATTAGCGCTTGCTCCTACGATTTTTTCTAACATATATAGGGACTTGGGCTTGTTGAAATAAAATATAATAATGACTTCATCAAATGAACCAAGTATTAATGGAAATAAAGGAGAAAATTTAATATTCTAGAATTTAATCTTTGGGAACCATTGTTCTTTATTCAAGTTTGGGTTTGGGAGAGGTTGCTACCTTTGCGGCCGGAGAAGGTTTAGAAATGCAATATGCATAGTGGGGTGAGAATAGAACAATGGAACAATGTAGAAAATTAGATGTTACTAATGTGAGGGCTGTTATTGACTCATATGGAGGGACAGTTTAGCAGAGGCCATATGCATTGGCTATGGAAGGTTTGTCAATCCCCAAGTTTTACAAGGAAAAAGAACAATGGGAAATAGTTGAAGGACAAAATTTGGACCAAGAATTGGAGTCCTTTGTTTGATGGTTTGAGCTTGTTATTTTTATTGTAAAGAGTGTTATCGACCAAATCATGAACCAATGTAGTTTGGATATGATCAGGAATTCCCTAAATGGATTCCTCGTTGACCTTTAAGTCCACAACTTGCCTGGTACAACTATAGCAGGCCTTGGATTTTAATTTGAGGTTGTACATCCATAGGTTGTCTGACCCAGATGTAACTTCACAATATTTAAAATGGTACTGAAAAGAAGTATTATTTCTAGTTGATGAATTCAAAGGATTAACTAAAGACAAAGGAGTAAAAGATGATTGAAAAAACTTTCTAACCTTTTTGCTTCTCATGACATTAATGTAGTTCCTCCCAAATGCATTGAGGGAATCGACAAGGTGAATTTATCTATGGAGGAATGTGATATAGTGGCTTGAGATATTGTGCCTTCTAGTTTAATGGAGAAGCATACTAATTGTGAACATGACAGAATTGAAAATAACAGTAATATAGCTCCAAGTCCTATGATCAACAAGCAGAGAAAAAGGGAAGATAACGAGATGTGATGATCTTATAATGGATATAGAAAATTGTAATGCCTTGAGACTACCCCATGTATATCACACGATGCTTAGGAACACAAGTGATACTAAGAGAACCCTTGTAATAGCATATCTCGTGAGCAATTGAATAAGATACATAAATCTTAAAGAAATAAGCGAAAGAAAAGTCTCTAGCTGAACAATCTTCAAAACAAAACTATTAAAATGATTACAACTCTGGTTATACAAAACAAAATTGAAATCAAATGCATCAACTCTACTAATTGTGTATGAAGAATCTACAAGTATCGACTATAGGTAGTTGGGACATGACCCCCAACTATCCCTAATCAATATGACTGAATAAAGAAAATAAGATACTACTCAAACTAAAGTTGACTCAAGTCCTTGAATCAAAAGAACTCTTCACCTGCTATTTGGGAGCTACAAACTATTTGATTATGAGATGCGCGCTATAGCTTGTACCTAATTATGAGTCAATGTAGCACATAGATATATATGTGGATCAGTACTTCTGGAATGTACTGAGTATGTGGGGGTGAATGCATAAGAAAAATAGTAAATCAATATTCATATAAAATCTTAAATGATGCATGCCAAGTGTAAATGACTCACCTTGAGCTTGAATAACTCAAAGCTGAAAATCATAAATCATGACTAATAAAGCATACTATATAAATCTTATGAGCCATAAAACTTAGTTCTAAAAGTTATACTTTTACTCTATCTATTGAGAGGTTATTCTAATTGACATAGACCATGTGAGCTATCATGGAGTCCAACGTCTCTTACCCACGTTGGTAGAGTTGTTCTACCCTTTCTATAGGAATAAAACCTAGCTAGAGTGATCACTGACGACCCATATTGGGACTTAAACCTACGATGGCATGTAGTTCTGGGGCATGTGACCTTGGTCTCATACACAATTCAGTGCTAAATACTACTCCCATATTACTAATATGCTCTCTCTTTAGAAAATCTACCTTAAAATAACATAAGGGTTTGTAATGAAAACCAATTATGCTTCTCTTTGCTTTAAATCATAAAATTTATGAATGATGTGGATTCCTTATCTTATCTTAGGATCAAAAGATCAATTCTTGCTTAAAATCTTGGTAAAATCTTATCAAAGAATACTTAAAAACATAATCTTCTTGGAATCTTAACACTTAAACTTAGGGCTTAAAAACCCTTGCTCTAAATTTATGTCAATTAAAATAATACTTCATACGCAATAACAATCTTGAAATACTTCAACAATAACAAGTCAAGATAGTGCAATCTTATTCATCATATAAATCATGAAATTAAAACATAAACATAAGCACTTCTTGATATACATAAAGCTTTAAATCTCATGAAAATCACATGATTCAAGAATATAGAAACTTGGGTATGAACCCTAATTCAAAACACGTGAATTAAAATCTTAAAATCATGAAATTTTGGGCACAAGGTTAAAGGATACCCTTGTTCATAACCCTACATACCCTGATTGAAAGAATCCTTAGATAGAACTTTGAATTTGGAACTTGACTTCTTGATTCTTGAGAGATAACACTTGGATATTGTTCTTGGGAATGGAGGAGGGTTTGGGAATTGTTTACTGATTTCTTAGGGTTAAGAGAGAGGAGTTAATGTGTTTAATACATCATTAAAATGTTTTGAAGTAATTAAGAACGGTTTAGGGGTGTGAAATGACTTCAATACCCTTGATTTAAGTCAAAACGGAATGTTTTTGGCACTTGGAAATGACCTAGGCATCGCCCAGTCAATCGTCCAAGCTAAGGTGCGTGATGCCTTGCCAATTTCCTAGCCCTTGGTTGGGCGACGCCTAGCCCATCGCACACCCTTGCTGTCTCTCATGAAAATGGGTATAAGTTTTTGCTCGATTATTATATTAAGGCAAAATTGGTATCGTTGGAAAGCTAATTCAATTATGTACAATTTGGTGGGTCCTACGATGAAAAATATATGTATATCAAAGGTTATATATGTTTAAATTAGACCTTTGTAGAATCAAATTACAAACTTTGAACGAATCAAAGGCTCTTAGCTAAGCTTTGTTCTAAGTGATTCCTATGAAAAGTTTTCACCTCATAAGAACTATAAACACTAGGATAAAGATTATGAAACATGTATTCAAATACAAATCTTGAGATTAGAGTTTACAAATGTAAGAATGACGGTTCGATTTCTAGCTCAAAAATGTTGGGTGTTATATTATCTCCACCTTGGAATCATTCATCCTCGAATGATATATAAGAACTTATTGAGAATTTAGAAGTATGAAATAATGTAGACATATCATGTATGCTAATGAAGGATATAGATGAGTTGAAACATTAAAACTTCCATCATAAAACTGGTTTCTGAGTTGGCTTGACTCTATTGACTTATAAAGTGGCTGATTCACATTGCGAGATTAGGACTCACTTGAAATGCTCATGGTATGATCTTACATGTAGAATTTTGAAGTGATAACTGATGCAATAATATTCCAAGAGTTACTAAGGATGGAATAAAGTACATAAATTTTCATTTGGAATTGTTCCTCAACATAACACGTATAGGAATCAAAAGAAGAGGGCTTCATGGCATTGCCAAGTACATTATGTAAGCACGAATCATAAGACAATGAGTCTAAAATCGTACAATAGTTATTACACTATCTGAGCTGGAATACTTGGAAAACTAAGATCATTCACTGAACACTTATGAACTGAATCATGACTAAATATTTGATTTGTAAATATGATGCATGGACTGAACTGAATTACCTAATGGACTAAACTTACTCATGAAACATTGGATAGTGAGACTAGATGGAAAGATGGAAAACTATCAAAACTTGGCTGTCTGACTGCTATACTAAATTGTTGGCTATACGAACTGAATCATACTGAGAGCTCATACTCAATTAGAGTATTTCTTCAACACACTTTGCAAAAAGTTCTAATAACGTTTAGGGAGCAAAGAATCTTGGGCATAATTTGAATACAATAGGTGAATAAGGAATCGAAACATGGCTACATCTTTATGACATAAAGTTAAGGTCTATAGAACATAAAATAGGATAAAATTACTAAGCCTTAGGCAATGTAACTTCTAACTTTCAAGATTAGCCAAACTTCTAAATACTCCCTCAACTATACTTTTTCTCTTAAATACCATGCTCATTTGATTCAAATTACAATTTTCACATGGGCACATATAACTACTCTAGACAAAATTTGAGTTGAGCTATATACTCTCACCATGTTCAAGCCTAACTGTACATAACACCATAATACTAGTCTGAATCATGAATTCAATACACCCGACGCTTTCACAACTTCTCATCTCTTGAATAATTCCTATTAGCACTTCAACAACTATATTTAACCCTTACTAGACATACAATGACTCACAATGCATTCATCCACATATATATATAAGCATGACATTCAAGCCTATCATCATAACCACATATGCACTTCGGAACAAACACCCATAAAAATATCTTTCTCATATCCTCCAAACCTCTATCATCATCAACTTCCATGCACTACCCCAAGAAAACACACATTAAAATTTTCAAATAACCAAGACCTATATCAAAAACTTATCCTCAATCTTACTTCACACTTATAGCCTTAGCTAAAACAAGTATACAATAATCTTTCCTCAATAAGAAATATTTACTCTCTCCCATCTAAACAATTATTTATCATCACTATCTTGACGTAAGAAGAGGTCACTGAAAGGTTAGAAAATAAGGACCTGAAGCATGAAAGAATAACTTTGACAGATAACTGAGGCATGAGGAATAGAGTATTAACATTATGGATTCATTAAAGAGATCTAAACTGAGGATATACATGACATGTTATGAACTTTGCTCATCATTAGAAGCGTAACACGAATACCTGGAATAGAACATATTGTAAAGAAGGAGTACATGAGTCTTGAGTTGCATGACCTAAGTTTGAAGTTCATAAATTTCATGGAATTTGATTCGTACTATAGAGATAACTGGAACTCCTTATACTAGAAACTAGAAACGTACACGATTCAATAGAAAGTTCATGAATATGAGCTATGTTCTTAGAGCTGACATGTAAGACATAAGTAGATATCGTGATGACTGATGTACAAAACTTTGCACTAAGATAAGAATGGGTTGGGCGTCATCCCTCCTTACTACTATTCTATAACATACTAGCATCACTACGAGAATCTGAGAGCCTAACTTGGTTTCTTATTTTATCATCTCCTCGTTAGCTTTAAGCCATCCTTCTAAGTTTGTAGGCCTCTTTAATAAACTCTAAACAGAACTGCAACCACTTTATTCTGGGGAGTGAGATATAACAATACAAATAAATAATAAACTCAACCTAAAAGATCATATCTAAAAGTGTAAAACCCACTGCTAATACTTTCTTATAAGACACAAATCTTATCTTTCTATAAAAATAAATAGTCATTATATAATAGTTTGAACACTTAGTAACTTAGAATCATCATGAGAATCACCTACCTTGAGTTCACACCATCTAGAGCTTCAAATCTTATTTTTGTTAGCTCAATTATCCCATATTCAGGCTTCGATTCTAACACTTAACATGGATATCCATAAAACTTTAATGAACTAGACTAACTTCATTCTTGAACACTCCCTTAACATACACTATCCTTAACTTTCCTTAGCTTCCGCACTCATTACATACTTATACACTTCTTGACAATATGCTTGCCTTACTAAACACATAATTTGCCTCTTTTCCATCATATCCTACCATTATCACATCTCTAAACTTATAATCTTCCCCAAACCATTAGAACCTAAATCATACCAAAAGACTCAACATCACCTATCCATAACTCCTTGACTTAGCTATTAAGAACACCATAGACTATATAACTAGACTTCTTCCTGATTAGCAACTCAAGAGCACTACTAACCACACACAATAATTAATAATCTTAGAAATTAATGCAACCCCCCATATCACCTTGGGTACACATCTAAATCATACCTACAATATCATACTTAATCTTAAATTAATAAACTTAAATTCTTGCATGCACTATTTCAAGCCTACTAGTTCACCTCTATATAAATAACATCACTAACCAAATAATCATTATTTCCACCTTAATGATCATCCACTATTCAAACTTAGTGTCTAATGCTAGGCATGATTAACAACACAACGTCACATACTATTCTCGCTCGAAAGCTATAAAATAAAACACCAAGAAACCCTAGCCGACTAGAACCTCATAACAATGATAATGGATCAAAATCCTATGGTATACCTCATTAAAATATGTTAGCACATACTTCTTCTACACATTATGACTATTTACCCATCTATACACCTAAATTTTTTTCATATCTCAATAAGTTATAACTAAACTCCCTGCAACCTCAAGAAAAGCGTAAATTCACAATACTAAACCACCAAATACTCTCATCAACAACCTATACTTTTCTAACATAATAAATACCATCAATAACTCCTTCTCTACCTTTAACCAAGGAACCTGTACCACATTTATTACCTCTAAATTAACACACAAGGACCTATCACCTTATTACTAACTCTATCGTATACAAAAGTTCATCTATATACATTTGATCTATCACCATTACCACTTTTCTTGTCACTAAACTTCTAAATCCATACTTATAACTATAAGAAGGTTCTAATACTTAATAATTGTAACACTCTAGGTTGTAATATCCCTTGAATACAAACTCTATTTAATGACCTAGGTCCATATTATCTTCTATTATGAGAACTATCCGTATTGAAGGGTTAATGAGGAATCCGAATACATATTTTATTCCATATTAACTAAACAAGTCATATAGATGAGGACATAAACTTTCAACTAAAGGAACTTGTAACACACTAGCGAGATCATCTCAAGTTGTATGACTTCTGAAGTTAATGATAGTAAATCTGAGAGCATCATCTTGGGGAAATTGGAATCTAGTACTCATGTTATCTCGAAAATTCATAGATAAAAAATTATGGAGTAACACACGGATCGACAGAAGTTTCTAAAAGAACAACATTACTTCACGATTTAGAGTATGAAAGAAAGGAAACTTTTCTTAAATTCCCTAGAGCCTCTCAAAGAAAAATACATACATGTTTGTATTGTTCCTCAAGACTCTACTAGACATGGATTCATAGACAAGCTAGGACACTTGAACTCTGTGCTCTGATACCAAGTTTGTAACACCTCGAGACTACCCCCTGGACGTCGTATGATGCTTAGGACCATAAGTGATCCGAAGCTAACCCTTGTACTGGCATATATTTTGGGCAACTGAATAAGATATAAGAATCTTAAAGAAATAAGCGAAAGAAAAGTCTTTAGCTGAACAATCTTTATAAGAAAACTATTAAAATAATTACAACTCTGGTTATACAAAATAAAATTTAAATCAAATACATCAACTCTACTAACTGTCTATGAAGCCTCTACTTGTATCGACTATAGGTATTCGGGACATGAACCCAAACTATCACTAATCAATATAACTGAATAAAGAAAACAAGATACTACTCAAACTAAAGTTGACTTGAGTCCTTGAATCAAAAGAACTTTTCACCTGCTATCTGGGATCTGTAAACTATTTGATTATGCGATGCGGGCTATAGCTTGTACCTATATTATGAGTCAATGTAGTATATAGACGTATATGCGGATCAGTACTTCTAGAATATACTGAGTATGTAAGTGTGAATACATAAGTAAAACAGTAACTCAATATTCAAATAAACTTTTAAATGATGTATGTCAAGTGTAAATGACTCATCTTGAGCTTCAATAACTGAAAGTTGAAAATCATAAATCATGAATAATAAAGCATACTATATAAATCTTGTGATCCATAAAACTTAGTTCTAAAAGTTTTACTTTTACTTTGTCTATTGAGAGGTTCTTCTAACTGACATAAACAATATGAGCTATTATGGAGTCCAACATCTCTTACCCACGTTGGTAAAGTTATTCTACCCTTGAAATCGGAATAAAACCTAGCTAGAGTGATCAATAACTTAACCCATAATGGGACTTAAACCTATGGTGGTATGTATTTCTGGGACATGTGACCTTAGTCTCATACCCAACTCGGTGCTAAATTCTACTCCATATTACTTATATTCTCTCTCTTTAGGAAATCCACCTTAAAATAGCATAAGGGTTTGTGATGAAAACCAGTTATGCTTCTCTTTGTTTTAAATCATAAACTATATGAATGATGTGGATTTATTATCTTAGATTAGGATCAAAAGATCAATTCTTGTTTAAAATCTTGGCATGAGCTTATCAAAGAATACTTAAAAGCATAATCTTTTTGAAATCTCAACACTTAAACTTAGGGCTTAAAAACCCATGCTTTATATTCACATCAATTAAAATAATACTTCATGCTCAATAACAATCTTAAAATACTTCAACAATAACAAGTCAAGATAGTGCAATCTCATTCATCATATAAACCATGAAATTAAAACATAAACATAAGCACTTCTTGATATACATAAAGTTTTAAATCTCATGAAAATCACATGCTTCAAGAATATAGAAACTTGGGTATGAACCCTAATTCAAAACAAGTGAATTAAAATCTTAAAATCATACAATTTTGGGCACAAGGGTGAAGGGACTTTGGATAGAACTTTGAATTTGGAACATAACTTCTTTATTCTTGAGAGATGACACTTGGATTTTGTTCTTGGGAATGAAAGAGGGTTTAAGAATTGTTTTTTGACTTCTTAGGGTAAGAGAGAGGATTTAATGTGTTTAATACATCATCAAAATCTGTCGAAGTGATTAGGGACGATTTAGGGGTGTGAAATAACTTTAACACCCTTGATTTTAAGTAAAAAAGGAGTGTTTTTGGCACTTGGAAATGACCTGGGCATCCCCCAGTCAATCGCCTAAGACAAGGTGGGTGATGCCTTGCCAATCGCTTAGACCTTGGTTGGGCGACCCCTAGCCTATCGCACACCCTTACTGTCTCTCACAAAAATGGGCATAACTTTTTGCTCGAGTATCAAATTAAGGCATAATTGTATCGATGGAAATCTAATTAAATAATCTACAATTTGATGGGTCTTGAGAAGAAAAATTCTACGTATATTGAAAGTTATATACATTCAAAGTAGTCCCTTGTAGAATAAAATACCAAAATTTTAACGAATCAATGGCTCTTAGCTCAACTTTGTTGAAATTTTTTCACCTCATAAGGACTATAAATACTAGTATAAATGTCATAAAACATGTATTCAAATACAAATCATGAGATACAAGTTTCCAAATATAGGAACGACAGTTCGATTTCTAGCTAAAATATATGGGGTGTTACAAAAATTTATCTTAGCAGACTCGAGAAACGATTTGCTTCACACAGGAGATGCTAGATTCAATATAGTATGATTTCATATGCCTTTTTATTTATCTTATGTTTTAGTTTTTGTCTACACCATTAAAGAGACTTCTCATTTTTTCACTAGTGCAAAAGGAATTCCTTCATTTGCATTTCTTTTATTAAGAATTAGAATATAGAATAATGTTGCATAGTTGTTCAGATCTTTGTATTGTGTATTAATCTTCAGGTTATGGGATTGTTGGTACAATCTACATTTTTAATACAAAATTGCATTTGTCAAATTTCTATTTCTGCTTCCTGTTTGTATTCATTTAATACAATATGATTTTAGTAGGTATAATGTTTCTTTTTACTCTTCTTTCTTTAGTCATTGTACGCATCCTCTAAATCAGCGTTGCCTCTCTTTTGAATATATAGTAATACATTTTTATTTTAAGCTCTTTTTTATCACGAAAAGGACTAGGAGAAACAAAAAAGACAAAAGAAAAGCTATGAGCTGAGGATGAGTGTTGAGGTTATCTTACACATCCTATGTCGGAAAACTTAATTTCTACAAACTTAAGTCATACTTATGCCGAGTGAAGTCAATTCATAGATAATGGTACTTAGGCCCACAAATTTTATAAAATAAGTAATAGAAAAAAAATTAAACCATCACATTTGAGGATAAAAAATGTAGACCATACTAAAATAATGAAAATTATGGAAAATCATCAAAAGAAATAGAGACAATAGGAGTATATATAGCAATATGAAAAGAGGCTTTGCATCTTCGTCGTGGAATCATTTTAATTCTATGAAATTCTTTGTTAATATATCAAAGATTAAGACCAAAATGTGATTCTCTTATCGTTGTTGCTATAAAGTATGAAGTAACATGGTATAAAGTAAATGTCAACATGTATAATGTGCATGATAAAAGAAAAGCATTTTGTTAGAATGTTGATTTTGATGATTTGAAAAAAATCCAACAGAAGACACTACAAGAAAAAGCCTTATTTAAGACCAATAGTTAGAGACGAGTTAATAAGCTCATCTCTGAAAGTATATATATTGGGATGAGATATTTATATCATACCTAATTTTATATTTTACAGCGAAGGAACTGAATATGATCCCTAAAAAACATAATAACTGGTTACAAATAATCCTAAATTACAATTGAGCGCCTAAACATCAGCCAATCATTAAAATAATTTTTTTAACAAAATTTTGGGCGGCAAAGTCGTGAATTCTTAAAAAAAAAAAAGAAAAACCACATAATTTTTTTCTCCAAAACACATTCAGCCCTAATTGATATTCAATTCATCGATATTGAGTTGCAGACTCAGATCATCGACATTCAGTTGCAGCCCTAATCGATATTTAATTTATTGGCAATAACATTCAACCCTAATCTTTAATTTTAGCAATTGGTATGTTAATTAAACACAAGTTCACTAAACACACGTTGGTCATAAACCATCCAGTCCTAATCGATCTATTCATCAACGTGTTATCCATCAAAACTCTTTAATTTCAGATAAATTGGTGTTTTTATCTCTACCCTAATCTTGAATTGGCATCTGCTAGACTCGATTTCAGGTATTCCTTGTCTTCCAATCAATTGCAAGGTTTTTCAATTTCCTATTCCTATTTCTTTTCAGAATCTTTCATTTTTTTAATTTGTACAACTCAATAATTTACTATGAAATTTATCAATTTATGGATAGTCAATTATCGTCTCTCTAAGGTGTAGCTATTAGAAATAGCAATATGGTAGAGCTGGTGCCGAGTAGGGTGGGTTTACTGCTATGTGGGGTAGGGCGGGGCAGTCTCTCGGTGGGGCAAGAAAAGCAATCGCATTGATTGATGTGAACTAACTTCATGTGAAATTCTCGAATATGCTTTTCTTCAATTTACATTTACTGTGCTGACGTATAAGGAGAGAATGAGAAACTGAAGTCTTATTTGGCAATTTATATGCCAAACAATGTTAAATTGTGTTGTAAAATATAGTGTTTTCCATTATTTGGAATTTCTTTCTTTTTGACATTTGATTGAGAATCCATTTTGGATTTGAAACAAACAAAGTAGCATAGGTCAGTACGTAGTTATAGTGAATAAAGAGATTCAGAGGAGTCATTTTTCTTAAACTGCTCCTGTTACCACAAAAGACATTTGTAAAAAGTTAATCTCATACTAGAAAAAAAGTTGACATGAAACTCAAGTAAAAAAGCAATCTGATTCCACTACTTAAGATTTAACATTCTAAAGGACTGAAAGTATGACAAGAAGCTTAAAGGAGAATCTACTACATGTCGATAAACCAAATGAAGAAAAAACTGTCTGCTACTAAAAAAATGAAATCCCAGAAAATTCAAGATAGTCACGAGGACTTCAGTTATATAAAGTAGGAATCTTGTTCGATGAGTATCAAAAAATCCAACTAACTGAGATCATCACGGAATTTGGAAAACAATCCCTTGAAGACCTTGATTGTTTTGCTAATGAATCTTCCTTGGCATTGCTTGAAATTCCACCAATTGGGTGCAAAGTTGTTGCATCTAGGCTTTTGAAACATCATGGAGATTCTTGTATTTTTTTCATCATGCCTCAGATGCTCTTCTTCATGATTCAACTCCTTGATTTACCTCTTCAGAACTTCCTTTTTCTCCTTGACCTTCTCCCATACTAGATTATGTGAAACATCCTCCCAATCATCATTAGTAGTAACTGCAACATTACTATAATTTTTCTGCAATGCTGACAAAAGTGATGCATTTTTTTTCTCTCTGCATCATGCAAATTGGAGCAATGCTTAATGTATTTTCTGACATCTCGGTAAAAAGAGTCATATCAGCACCAAACCCTTTCAAATATCTGAAGGTGGTATTGGCTTGATATATCATGCTGTCAACATCATTTGCTTAAGTAAACAACTTCTTCATCAATAAAGACTTTGCTTTATGAATTAATTTCTCCATTTCTTTTTCTAGAATCTGCGGTGAATAAATTATATATGAGGGATGCATCAGGATTGACAACTTTACATTTGACTTGATCTTCTCTTCATCTTAGGTATTTTAATAATTCTAATTTCATCATAGGTAACATCATCGGAGGTATCTTCATTAGAGGCATCTTCATGTTCAGCAGTCAAAGAAACAACATCTGCATGGTTTGTACGGCCCATGTAATTTCTCAAGCCCCCATAACCATCAACTTCTCCCCCAACTTTTAAATGTTAGCACTATTCAAGCCCCTCGCCTAAGCCTTGAATGTTCATTTAAATCCTCCATCATCATCTTTCTTTTAATCTCTCAATTCATTATCAAGAGCTTATGCTGGGTAGTAAGAGGCTCACTTGGGATAACCTGGTTCGAACACCATGATTATCCAAAAAAAAAGAAGCCTCTATCTCTCTTCCTAAGTTGTAGGGTATGGATTTGAGTCCTAGATGTCATACTAAAAAAGGTGATCAAGTGCTCTTCCTCTAAAAACTTAAGCTAGCTATTCCCGAATCAAAATCTTATGCTTAGAAATATGTATGATGGAGTTTTCCCTAGTGTGATTTAAGTAGTAAGGAAGCAGAGTGTGAAGTGTGGCTTAACTTATAACCCGGTATTCAAATTTATTCCATTTAGATCTTTGTATTCATTTTTTTTAGAAGGTAACATTTTTTGTATACCTATTTGCTATATAAAACTTGTACCCATTCATACTTACAACGGAATATAGGAAGATAGATCTTTGTATTCATCAAAATGTTGGATTTTTATACTTTCGTAAGGTCCTCCGGGAACTTGTTGAGTGAAGCCTGATTTAAGTGGGACTAGAGAAGAGGGGCAGTTCTGTACTCCACCATGTTTCAAATTGGTGGGCACAATTGGGGTTGAGCTAGCTAACTCAAAAAGGATTTTTGGGTTATTTTGAAAGACGTTTCCTTGGCGCTTTTCATGTAAACTATCTTCCAAGCTAGTTTATTCAGAAGTTTGTATTTTTTTGTAATATTATATAGTTATATGAAAAATATTGCTTTCTCAAAAAATAAATAAATTATATTGTTGTAAAAAGTAGGTGGTGGAGAGAAAACAAAGCTGATGCTGCTCAATTTGCACCTTTTTGGAATGAAATGGTCAAGAATTTTAGGGAAGAAGATTACATGACTAATTTGTGAGTGACTATTTTGTTATTTCACCAACCTAGTTTCAGTTTGCTGCTAATTATATTACTATCCTCCAAACTTTTAATTTTGATGTATTAATTTTCAACCTGCACGGAGATGGAATAACTTTTGATGCCCAAGAATTCTAGGAGTCTGCCATTAGTTTAGTGGCCTCTTTTCGTACTCTCTAGCAAGGTTAAGCAATTGTTACAGTGTTGACAGTTTCTTTTGTTTCCTTTTTTTCTGATACAAATATGATCTTTGTAGTTAACTGTCTTGTTAAAGGCTCTTTACGTTTGTGTTGAATGTGCAGATATTTCTTGCAAAAGATATAGCTGTAGAGAGTAAAGACTCACAAGATGAGTTATTGGATAGGATCTCAAGGGATGATTACATGAAATATACAATCGAATAGTGCTATTACACCATCAAGTTTGTTCTTACATCCATATTAGATGATGAAGGAAAAAGTGGTAAGATTTCAACTATGTTGCTCGGACTCTTCAAAAAAGTCAAAAGGTAATGTCGGATTCTCCAAAAGAAGTATCTTTTTGGAGTATACGGCACGGTGCGGCGTCAAAAAAAGAGTCTGTGCAACTTACAATTTCAAACCCTTCAAAGTTACTCTGTTGTTAATGAACTCACACAAGTAACTGTTATTTGAAGTTGAGCATAGTCAGTTTATATCTTTGCGTTGTTTACTATGTTAGGGCTGAACGAATCTATGAGGATATTCATGGGAGCATAACTAAAAGGGGTATTAATTTGGACGTTGATATGAATAAGCTGCCACTGGTGATTCAGAAAGTAATTGCACTCATGGGAATATTGGTACATATTCTCTAAGTTGCTCGGACTCTCCAAAAATGTTGCCGCACCCGTGTCGGATCCTTCAAAAATACACTATTTTTGGATGACCTAACACGAACCCATAGACATATTTGAAGAGTTCGAGCAACTTAACATATTCTTTTCAAGTTTGATAAATTTAATCCTTACAATACATAAGGTCTGATACATTCGTTTGGGGTTTCGGTTTACTTCTATCCTTATCATGACTAACGCTTGGGATTAGATAGTACTGAACTAACACTTTGACTAAGTTTGAAAATTAGTAATCTGCTATAGTGCTATCTAAGAGGCAAGAGAAGCTCCTGTTAGTTTTCTTCACTGATTTAGCAAGCATATTCCCTTAAAAATGGTCAAAAGACTCAAATCTTAGAGACTCTCTTTGTGCATGTCCTGTGACCTTTCAAATCTTTGCGGCTCTCATTAAGTCCTTACTGTAGACGCTAGTCCCCTTATCTCTGTGTAGGCATCCTCTTTCTTCATTGTAGTTAAGATGAAATTAATGAATTTCAACACTCACCTATCCACATGTTCATGGTATGTCTTGTCATACATTGTTTTCGGGGCATACATGGAAAGCTTCAATAGGCGGTGCATACTTCTTTTTCCAATTCCATATCAGGAAACTGCGTTGGCCAACATGCATTATGTTTCCTTACTGTTTTCTTTTCATCCTTTGTTAGGTGACCTCTTATTTCAGTAGAGAGGATTCCCATTTCATTGTCGTTTTTTAAAATGACTGAGTATATCTTTCTGTCAATGATCTGTTGAAATACTTTCATGTAGAAAAAAGAGCATATACCGAAGCTTGAAATTGGGGCTGTTAAAGCTATTCGAGATCTGTATGATGTTCTGCGACTTGATGTTCTTCACTTCAACATGAGGTACTTCAGATAGCTTGTAATATTTCTGGGATTATTATACTCTTGGTGGTGGTGCATGATTACTATGTATCATTTTAGAGAACATCTTGACACATTGAACATTTTGTCAAAAGCAAGGATAGAATTAATAATCTTGTCTTTAAAAGTATATGTATTAGGACGAGATTATATGTGGTCCTTAATATTGTATTATTTTATTAAAAGATATAAAATCCGGTCCCTAAAGAAATTTTTAACTGGTCTCAAATTGTGATTTAGAGCTTTGAGCGGGAAAAACTAAGGCCAAAATGTAATATTAAAAATTTAATAATTTATTTTTATTTCACTAAATATATTAATACATGTCTTTTCCTTTCTTATTTCACTAAATATACTAAAATACTCCACTTTTTCTTTCTTAGTTTAATTTTTTGATGAATTAATTAATTAAAAGAGCTCTCTAGCTAGTATACGTATTGTTGCACATCGATATATCGTTTTCAATTCCTCAAAGCGGCTGGTCGCAAATTTACTCTAGAGCTCAATCTATCTAACCAGTGGCAGAACTAGGATTTTAAGTTTGTGGGTGTATTAATCAGGGGCAGAGCTACAGGAATCCAGTAGCTTTTAATAAACTTTATATTTACACTAAAATTTTGAATATATGTATATGATTACATAGTGTGAACCCATTGACAAACATTATGGCTTGGCCTAGTGGTAGATGGACCAACATTAAGGGCTTCTCTTCTACCAAGGACGTGTGTTCGAACCCCATTTGCAACATATATATTTTTTTTTATTTTTGTAAATTCAGAACCCACTGACTTCAAATCCTGGCTCCGCGTCTGGCTTTAATTTTTTTTAAACATAATTTGCTAATGATGACATAATATAAATATATAACTATTTAAATGCAACATTAAAATTTGGTGTTTAAATTTTGGAAGAGTAAGACTTTTGTTGGAGAAGGCCAAAAGATTTTCAAATTTTTTATTTGAGTAATTAAAAAAAATACAAAGAGTACTTTTAGTTTCATAAATTAAGAAGTAAAAAAAAAACTAATACAAAAAATGTCAAACATGTTTGTGTACTAGTGTACAAGAGTACTTGGGTCTTGTGCGTGTTGTGTGCATTAAGTGTACCTGAAAAGTTATAAAACAATTTATCTGCAGGGAATTGATCTAAAGCACCTGGACATGAAAGATCCACCTAAAGCCAGAGCACCCAAACAAGATTTAGTTCTATGGGTGCTTTTTTATTTTGTATACCATTTTTCAGTTTTTCTTATATAATAATACCTATTATATGTCAAGTTTAGTGGGTGCCGGAGCACCCGAAAATAACATGTGGATCCGCCCCTGAATATAACACCAATTTGCAGATGCACAATGAGTGAGGGTGTAGCTTTGTCAATTGCTTCTTCAATTCCTCGGGTTATGGCAGCTAAAATTTGTAATAAGCTCTATTTTATCTCTCTCACGAATTCGAGGTATAGTTTTTGTTTTATATTTAGTTGCTTGATTGACTGGGTGTGACTATGTTTTGGTCAAGTCTACTTAGAATTTTCAAACCCAATAAAAAGAACAATCTAACATGTAGACAAGTGCAGATTCTTAGAAATGACAATACTCATGTCTGACCAATGACTTGACTAAAATTATCTTTGACATGACCAGCCATTGATATACCTGTCTATTCACTGTAGTGCAGCCTCCAACTTAATCCTTCACAAGTTCAACTGTTAAAGTCATCAATAACCCAGAACACGTATATTTTCACTAAATACCCTGAATGCGTCTTCGCTTGAACATGAGTGTCATCTTGAAGAGGCGGCCCTAAAAAATTTAAACTTCACCTTTATCGTGTATTTGTTTGTATGTTTGTCATTCATGCTTGTAGTTATTACTATTGGACTAGCACATATATTTTTTTCTCTTTTGCGCCTTTCATCATTAAAGCCAACACTTTATTTGTGTTTTTTTCTTTTCGCCTTTGGTAACATTTAAACCAACATTAACTAATTTAACTATTACTAATACTACAATTCATCTTTTAATCAAGAATCCATCTTCTTGATGTTGTACTTAGTTGCTATGAACTTATAAGTTTTAAACATTGCAGATTAAGGATATTGCTTAAAGGTCTCTGGTGCATACATTAATGCTAGTCATTAACGCCAATAGGTACTTATAGGAAAGATCATAGACCATATCCTAATTTTGATACAATATCAGAGGGATTTCCATATCCTTTTCCACCAGCAAGTTCTAGTTCTATTCCAGCTTGGTATTTTACAAGTGCTGGTAATGTAAGAACTCCGCGTCCTGATTCAAGATTTGATAGAAGATTTAGTGGTGGTGGTGTATAATCTATTTCTCAGTCTGGTGATGTGGTGGTGGAAGATGATAGACAAAAGAAGTGGACTGCACATGTTGAACCTAGTGTTTTGATCACTTTTATTTCTCTCCCTTATGGCAGAAATGATCTTAAACGAATCCGATTTAGGTATAAATCGATCTCTTTTCATTTCTACCTCGAAAGTTTATCATAGTATAAAATATTGGACTAAGATGAGCTTAAGTGAAGTTACTTGTAACTTATCCCAACTTATTTCGGATTGAGTCATAGTCTAGAATGAAACTATGGGAATTATTGCTATTCACAACTTCTTGCCTATGTGTAATGAAAGTTTCTTTACATAAGCTTGTCCTAGGCCAATATTTAGTCCCTTTCATTCATTCATGAATACTTATTTTACCTTTTCTTTATTCCCTTCATGTCTGCTAAAATATCTCACTTGCTTAGTACCGTACCTTCAAATATCTTACTGCATGTTCCATTCTTATTATTAAGTTGATTGTTTTGAATGCCATCTGAAATGATGACCTATTTAATTAAATGTATTTGTGTTGCATAGCTTTCTAACTGGTTCGATAATCTATCATATTATCCATTTGCTATCTGTATTATTCTTGTTGAAAATATCAGTGTTATCTGTACCTTGTTGAAACACCCGTTGATGGTCCAGACAATATATATCACCGGGTTCTTTTGAAGCTGGGACATTTTCAACAAATGGCAAGCTCAAAGATGGTGGGGAGAGAATTATGACCGAATTATGGAGCTCTACAATGTTTAGAGATTCAACAAGCAAGTTCTAAACACACCTGGACAATCTGATGATCAAGTAAGTCAGATTTTAGCTTTGAATTACATTAACTCAGTTATATGGATGGGTTGCTAAATTTACTGATATACTTGGTTATAGTAAAGGTAAATCCATTTGACATCCAGTGTAGGGTACTTTTTATCCTTAAATGACTGATAGGGCCGGGATCCCCCTCGTGGGGCAGTTTTTTATGTGTATTAGCTGACAAGTTTCTGCTTCATTAGCTGGTTATCCTGCTCAAAGTAATTAGCATGTTGTACTCATCACATAAATAGGCAAGCAGTTCATACCTTTTTAGCCTAAAAATCACTAAAATTTACTTGATTCAGAGCACCCTGAACTCTTCAAGCTCTATAACAGGTCAAATTTTTAATAGCTTAAAGAGATCGATATCCATTAGCATCGATTCTAGAGTTGTTTTATATTTGATTAATTGTTATGTTCCTAAAGAAATCTTAAAGTATTCAACTTATACAAGTCTAAAAATGTAACAGAAGAGAAATATTTCTAGTACTTGTACTGGCTGATCATGAGTTGGAATTTTAGATAAAGCTCTAAAGTAAATAGTACTAATAGATTGGAAATGAAGATTGATATACCCGAGATGTTTTTCTGCAGAGAGATACCAATTATTCGAAGCTTGGATCTGCTATGGAGAGCCCAACGATAACTCTTGAAACAAACAAGGAGTGGACACCAAGCAATTACCATAAACCATCTTGATCAACTCGTTTCACAAAAGGTGACATGTCATATATGGACACATCAAGGACAACCAGACTCTAGGATAGAAGCTTTACTTTCCATTACCAATGCTAGTGAAATGGAGTAAGAATGGGTAGAACAAGATGAGCCTAGTGTGTATATAACCATCAGACAACTAGTTAATGGCACCAAAAGAAGGATTTAAAAACTTTACCATGTCATCTAGTCAAGGAATGGGAACAATACGTAAGAACTCCATGGTTCTTGAGAACGAGTATATGCAAGTTCATACTCCATTTTCTCCATCGACTAATCAAGTTAAGCAAGGCACCAAAGAGGTTGAAACAAGTAAGTTTTTTTTTTTTCAAATTTCTTGAGTTTTTTTCAAGTTAAGTATTATGTTGAGTTTTTTTATTACAAGTTCATACTCTATTTGAATGCGTATATAACTTAAGCAAAGCCACATCCTTCCAACTTCCAGTAGAAACAAAAATGTTACGCTATCTGACATTGTGTAGCATCTCTTATGGTGCCTGACATCCTTCCAACTTCCAAGGCTTCCTTCAGCTCACCAAAGTAGTTTACTTCCATTTTCTGTCTTATGTTAAAATAGAACTTTTCTGTCTTGTTTGTTTTTTACTCAAGGTAAATGACGCAACCTCTTTGTACTTTACCGGGCTGTCGCAGTCTGGTTTCACTAATAGATTTTGCTCTTGCAGTGTGTTCACCCTATATTATTCGGAAACTATTCTTTACAGCATTTCAGAAGTCAACTGTATACACTTCTACTGATGCACCAACCAGAAATGCATTTTGCTACTTATTTCCGGCACCAAAGGGTCTTCAAGATTAGTTTTTATGGTTATATACTTCTTATCACCACTATTCAAATAAGTAGGATTGTTTGGTGATCACAGTGAACAATAGTTAATTACAGCTTGAGGACAGTGAACAATAGTCAATTACTTCTTGTGTTTTCACCTTTTTGTGAATCAAACAATGCAAATTGAAAGAAAGCAAGTACCTTTTTCATATTCATCTCATAGTTGGACTTAGTTTCAACTCTGTGTACTTGTTTTATCCATTGGATAAGTCAGTTATCCATTGCTATACTGTGTTCCAATTCTTTTCTTCTTACGTTTATTAAATTATATACCAATAGTTATTGTCTTTCAAAAATTTTATTCTTACAGATTTCTGTCGATTGAAGTTACAAGTAAAGATGCAAGTTTAGAGAATGTACAAGCTCATTATTATTTTGCTACGAACATTATGTAAACCTGACATCAAATTCTAGCTCCGAATGTAAATTAGTTAAGTTTTTTTTGTTTAGCAAATATTGAAACTATTGTATTCATATAGTTCGGGATGTTAATTGATTTATTTTTTTTGTTAAGCAAATATTCAAATTATATTTATCATCCTTCGATATTTTTAGTAGCAATTTTATATTTTTAATGAAATATATAAAATTTACGATTTCAATAGCAATCTAAAATGAGTTAGTTGATCGTCTCTAAAGGTTAAGAAGGATGAGTTAGTTGGTCATCTCTAAAGGTTAAACTAGGATGAGGCAGTTGCTTCTCTCTAAAGATTAATATAGGATGAGTTAGATGCTCGTCGTGATAAGATTAATTTAGGACAAGGTAGTTACTCATCACAAAAAATATTTAGCAACCAGAAAATAACTACTTTTCAAAAATAAAAATCATCTAGTAGGGATGAGATATACAGTCTCTAAAAGTGTTTTTGAGACTAGATTTGTTATCATCTCAAATGATATTTAACGACCAGCTAGAGTACCTCGTCGTAATAGACCTTTAGCGAAGGAGGCTATAAGGACCAGTTGCGACCAGAATTTTCCCATCCTAAAAGATCATTTGCGATCATAATTGGACTTTTAGGGATGAGAATTCCCTTCCCCAGAGGCTCATTTTCTTGCAGTGAGACCTGGTTTATTTTTTGGGTTGTCTTGTTGTTGCATATGTACAACTATATGCTATATCGTTCAGCAGTAGGTAGGTGGCACTGCAGCAATGGCGCAGCTGTCCAGTCCAGCCTGAACTAATAGTGTGGCATTAAGGTTTTGGTCTCTATTATAAAAGAAAGATTTGACAAGAGAAAAATTTAGTTTTTTCAATCAAGATTAATCTCCAAGAAAAATTCTTTTCACTAAAAGGAGCATTTCTCACATTCAACAAGGGACCTGATCGAGTGTTATTCAGTCTTTGTTGAATCTTTGAGTTTTGTTTCTTTCATTCTTAAATTGTAAATCTACTCCTAATTTATAAACGATAGTAGATGTTTGTACTTGTATTTGTCCTTAGGTTGAGTCGCATTAACTAGAGTTAGTTAGTCAAACTCTTTTGCTTAGTCAAGTCTTCTTCATCATTCTTGATGTTTACTTAGTTAGAGTTATCTAGAAGTGTTAAATAGAGTTAGTTGACGTGCTGGTGTGGTAGAGTTACTGATCAGTCTTGTAATAGAATTATTACAAGGAGTTAGGATTAAAAGTTTAATCTGTGATTACTGGAGTCTATAATTATGTTTTAGATTAAAGTTAGTGGAGTTTGTGGTATATTTTGTGAGATAGGTCGTGATTTTTTCCTTTCTTGAGCAAGTAGGTTTCCACGTAAATATAGGGTATTATTTAATGTTTTGCATGACACTTTATATTATTTATAGTTACTGAACTTGTGTGTCAAGGGGCCAGGTCTCTTAACTCATGATGGATTCGTATAAGCCTACACAGTTGCTCATTTACTTCTTATATTTTGAGATTCCTGATACAGAAAATGTTAATACATTTGAAATGCGAGATAAATAGAAGAATTATGTCATATCGCCTGGGACCAAATGTAGAGAGTATTAAGAGCATTTACACAAAAAAATCACATAAAACCCACTACAGGGTAATGTTCTAACATGCCATAATACAGAGATAAACACCTTAAATATGACCTCGACCAATAACTTTACACTCCAACTTCAAGGAGACGCATTAGATACCTCAACTCGTCTCTAGTATGTCTGTTAAAGACTCTAACATACAAAATAAGCATGTAGAAATCTCCAAAATTTATGTGTAACGTCAGTATCGGCTGTCCACGAGATACGGTGGGGACGATCTGAGGTGTCGAAATGTGCCTACCTAAAGTTGGCATATTTGATTGTCAGATATGACCAAATCAAGGTGTCTATCTATGCATTATAGCTTCTAACTAAGTGTGTGTTGATAACATGTAGAAGTTTCTTATTGGTTGAAATTGGTAAAATCACATCATATAGTTTAAAACAAAAAAGAAAAAAAAAAGATATCTTTTTCAAGCCTCGAGATAGAAGTAATAAGAATTGTCCTAAAGCTAAAATTTTAAAACTATAAGAATTGCACTATTTCTCTAACAACTTGAATTAGACCACGATCCTTGAAGATATTAGAACTATTTTGTGCGGTAACTTTCAGCTAACAAATTCCAATGTTGAAATTTTGTTACAAAATCCAACAATAAAAAAAGAAGAAAAAAAACAAGAATCATACCGTGAGGACTTATGTTAATCATTTTGTGTTTTCTCATCAAGAATCAAGAAATTGTCATGTTTTTAGTTTGTTTGGGAGTGGATAAACCAAAGGAGATGAAAAGGGATTTTATTTTTAGGTTGAATTTATACCAATAGACAATGTGTCTAACGACTTTTATTAATAATAAAAAATCTCCAATAGAGATAATTACAAGCAAGGAGGGTTAGACCTTACTTTATCAATCCCAATGAGGCAAGGAACCTCTACTAATTAAAAAGTATGAAGAAAATAAGATCCAGAAAGAACTAGGTATTCTGTGATCATCACAAAGTTTGTAATACATTATGATGATACAAATGTCGGAATTATGAATTCCGCTAAGAGTGTTCTGACATTTGGCGATAATACTATGAAACCAACATAAGGCTATGGCTCTACATCCATGTAGAGAATAGCAGAAATAAAAGTATAATTTGAGAAACCTTCTTTTAGACTAAGATCATTTACTAAGATTAAAAAATTCAACTAAAGAAGAGGATGCTAGAAATGACAACTTTCTTGATGGAAGAACTAGAATTGACTTGAATTGGTTTTTCTTGGGTTTATTACAAATGAATAAGGTCATTCCTATTTATACTTGTGTAGGATGGTTTTAGATGTTATTCTAGATACATCTACAAGAACATCTACAAGATCAATCTAGATAAATTTACTTTTTAGCTATCTAAGAAAACTTTAGATTTTTCTTAAAGATGATTATCTTAGATATTACACTAGAGTGTTCAAGAAAGTTAATTAGAAAATCTATGATTTGAAAAAATCTACTTGAATATTTTCACACTCCCCCTTAAAGTGATTTTTTGATAACTACGCTAAACTTGTAGCAGATGAAGCTTTTGAATGCGCCTAGCTGAAGATCTCAACAATATTTTCCAAAATCTCCTTCCTTCTTCATATGATGAGGGATTTTCATCATCGATTGGTCCTGTATGGAAATGTGAATATATACCAGCAAACTTTTATCTCTATAATGTACCGACTTAATAATATTTCCTCTTAGCCTTTGCAAACCAAGTGAGTCATCTCCTTGAGAAATTTTATGTTCTTGAGTTCCTGAGCCCCCCCTTTCTTTGAAGTCCTTAAAAGCTATATTATTTAGAGAAGTATTTGTGATGAGCAGGTTTGAAACTCCAGGTTTAATATTTTAGAATCCTTTCCTTCTGATGAAACTTAATAATATAGGAAAATTTGATCAATATCGTCCTCCACATCTGAGTCAATGATGATTTGATCATCAATTTCTTTTTGTAATCTCAGAGTGTAATATTCACCACCAGATTCCTTGCCATATCCTCAATAACCTATTTGGAAACTTCAAAGCTTTCAAAAGTCACACCTTCTGTATCTTTATCTGAAATTGAGTTTTTACACTTAATTTTTTCATCTATTTGATCCTTATCTTCTCCACCTACTTCTAATATTTGCTATGAGCCGGTGACTAATCTTGATATAACAAATAATTGAGCAAAAGATTCAACTTGCACTACATCTCCCTCAATTATTTCTTTAAAAAGCTTATCACTGTACATATAGTTTCAGATAATGCCCGTTTAGGATCTACTTTAAAATTCTTCATGTGCAAACTTTTATTTCTACTTTAAGAATCTGGTTCTTTGATTTTCTCTATAGCAGCTACAATGTTACTGGTTTGGATGTCCTTATAATCTCCTTGCTTTATGTTGATGACAATAGTGTCTTCCTTCTTCATGTGATGGATTGTATTTTATCCAGAATTCATGATTTAGTCACTTTCAAAATTAATGTAAGCTAAGGCATCTATTGCTCGACTCTCAGCTATGAAGCACCTTCTCCATTCTTCTTCTTCTTCAACAACTTTTTCAATTGACCATGTTGCTCTCTTTGTCTCGATAATTTATTATATGTCCTACTTCACCATACTAATAACATCGAGAGGCTTCTTACCATAATTTTAGAATACTCATCCTTCTTTCTTTGTGAGCTTGAACCATCTAAGGATCAAGAGTGAAGAATATCTCTTGCTCTTTACTTAAATTTCATTTTGTCAACTACAAGGGCATTTCTTAAAATTCAACATGGGGTGAATTAAATTTTTTCTATGAGTCACTGGCTCCTCATAGTCGACTTTCTTGCAGATCAGTGCACTTTACAAATAGATTAGATTTAAAACAATTAAAAAAAGTAAATAATAGAACATAAAGTAATAAAACAAAGATTTTTCTTGGTTTGGAACACCAATGTGGTTCCAACTTTCAGTCTCCTTGCCTTTCAAAGTTTTCTTAGATCATTGAATGTTGGTCTTGAGTACAATGATAGGAAGACTTATTTTGCTCTTTAGATCTTGTGACACATCTTCAGTTTATGTTACAAATTTGACTAGATCCTACTCTTTATATAACAATTATAAACTAAAAGTTACAAAGCTTTGTGAGACTAAGATTGAGATACTTTGAATTCTCTGCTTGAAGTTGCATAACCCGTGTCTAACCTCAGTCTTCATCTTTTATAGTCTTTTACTGCTACTCTTCATAAGGAAACCCAAGAGATTTCTTCTCAATCAAGGATTTGAATTGATTCCTTGACTGAGGGATATATCCATGTGATATGTCCATATCAAATATATCCATATATGGCTTTGGATCACGTCCATATCAAAAATGTTTGTGATCTACTTTTCTCTTAGTCTTGTATAGGTTGATGCCTTTTCAAATGTGCTTGTGATCTTTTCTTCCTTTTATTTAGTTTTTATTGTTTTTATTTGTGAGACTTTTGGGCTAGAGATTCTTCGTGATTGATCTAATTTATCAAGACTTATGGGACTGAGATTATCTTTTCATTTGTTCTTATTCTGATTGATTTTCTTTGATGCCGCGGATCGTAAGTTGATGTCCTTCGATTCCTGGAGCTGGCTTTCTTTATTAGTAGTCTTCAATATCCTACAAGGATCCACTTGTTAGTTGTCATTATTAAAATATAAAAGTTGGAGCTTAACAATTATAAGACCCTGTAAAGTCTTAGCCCATTTTAGTCCTTTATAGCATACCAATAGAGGTCCCAAACTTTAAAAATTTCATATAAGTGTTGACACTTAGTCTCATTTTTGGCCTTGATATTTCAATGGTACATTTATGATCTTCCCAGCCTTATATTGTCTATTTTTAAATTGATTCATGATCAGGGTTATATATAGGTCATCTCGATTGAGTTTCAGAATTTTTGAAAATCTTTTAAGTCATGTTTGGATGACCAAAATAGCAAGCCAACTTGATGATGACACGTCACGTTGGATATCACATCGGCACCATCGATGTAATGCATCGGTGATTGCGTCGACCCCATCGACGCTGTGCGTTGCTTATAGCATCACTGGGCAAGTTTTGTGTATTAAGTTACAGGTTTGTGGGGGTAATTTGGGTTATTTTCCCTTGCAATACTCAGTCATAACATGAAACTAAACCTTCCAAAGGGAAAAATTCACTCATTATCTCACAAATACTCTCAAGAACAAAGCCCTAGTTTCATCAAGTTCAAGTCCAAGTCCCAAGAATTCACCACAACTCCCAAAAAATCAATAATCAAGGAATGTTAGGTGTTTATCCTTAGGTCTCCTTCCACCCTTGGAGTTCAAGAACCTTTTTTTAAAACTACAAGTTTTCAGATTCATGATTTACATATGTAAATTAGGTTGTATTCATGTTTTTGTTGTTGTATGGGTTTCAATTCAAGATTTAATTATAAGTTTCATGAACATAAGATAGAATGTATGTTGATTGATGTAATTCCCACATTAAAACCCTTGAAATTGTAAGTTTAAGTTATAGTCATGATGCTTATGTGTTGTTCATTGTAATGTACATTAATCATGTTCCCCAAGTGTTTGATAAAATGTCCATATTAGTAAATTATGCATGGTAACCTATTGTTATGTTTCTTAAGTTGTGACATAAGTTTATCAATTATGCTATCAACTCCTAGGGGTTTTTACTACCCAAAATCTAGCTGTTTACTTAGTTGCAGTAGTTACAGAATAGTCCTAGTAAAGGTCAAGAGCGGTACTAGTCAGTCAGTTAACAAAACTGAGTAAACTCAGTTCAGTTTAGTCAATCAACATGATCAGTGTCAGTTCAGTCAAGCCTAGTACAGTCTAGTGATCAGTTCAGTGTCGATTCAGTTGGGAGTAGGATTTAACACCGAGCAAACCCAGGGATGGGGGCATTTTTGCAAGCAGAGGGTTTGAACCTTAATAGCAGTCCCTACATTACAGAACTACGTAGCTAGTATAGGGTAAGTCATCCTCATGCCAGAATAGGGTTGACGCTATCATATATATATATTTCATGAGTTTTCCTGCCAGATTTGGGTTGACCCAGCATTATTAGTAACCCGTGGTAAGGTGCCAACACCCTTCCAACCGGGGTCACAGTTTGGTCCCCAAATCAGTCTATATCAGGGTATGTCTATTAGATGAACACTCCTACAGTTACAATTCAATCTTAGTATTCAGTAAAGAACTCAGTCATTTCTAATGAACCATGGTAATCAGTTATCAGTTACTCAGCCATCAGAATTCAATACTCAATTCAATATAATCTAGATACCCAATGTATACTTATATGCACTGTATTGCATGTTCAATATGTTCAGTAGTTACAATTTTGCATATACTCACATCCAGCTACTTCATGATGTTCATTCAATCAATTATCATTTCATGCATATGAACCCATGTATAGTAGCCATATGAATCCAGGTATATCAGCCTTACTTTACTTAGAATACTAGTACATTCCACGTACTGACGCATACTCTTTCTTTTATGCTATGATGTCTTATATCTTAGGTTCAAACACTCAGGTTCCTGATCGTACTTAGCAGCTCAGGCTATCAGCAACATATATAGTGGTGAGCTCTCAAATTTCAAGGATAGAGTTTATCTATTTTAGTATTTTAGCAGTTCAGTAGTTATTTTAGTAGGAGTTAGTTGGGAGTCTGTCCCATCAACTCCATATTCAGACAGTTAGAGAATTTCAGACTAGTATAGCCAGTTATTCAGTTTTTAGATATTATTATCAGTAATACTCAGTTATTATTTAAGTATTTTGAGATCCTTATGGTATTTTTGAATTTCTTTCGCAAATATATTTCAGTATTATGTTCAGTGCTCACAGCAGGTACCAGTCATGGGTTAGCTTGTGGTCCTTCAGGATTGTAAGCACCATGTGACACCCAGGGTGTAGACTCAGGGAATTACAAACTTGGTACCCGAGCCTATGATTCTAAAGATTCCTAGGGATTCTGAAAGCTGCATCAAGTAGAGTCTTGTGCATGGGTGTGTAGCGTGCCACACTTATGGACAAGAGGCTATGAGGTATTTTTAAGAAAAAGTTCCCTTCTTTTAGTGTTCCTATCCTCGAGTAAGGATGATCTCAAGTTAAACTCTTTGTATAATCCAACTTTTCCTTTCATTATAGAACATGCCTCCCAGAAATACCAATGGAAGAAGGAATAGGAACCAACTAGCACCTCTGCCCATTTAGGAAGATCCTCTGAATGAGCATATTTCTCATGCAGAATTTAGAGCAGATTTTACCACTCTATCCCATTTAGTAGCATCCTAAAATAAATGCCTAACTAATGTTTAGGCCAACCAAGTAGCCAATACTGCTGCAGCTAGAATTTGGTACTTCACCCGAATGAACCCTCTTTTATTTTCAGGGTTTAAGTCAGAAGAGGACCCACAAGAATTCCTTGACATGGTGAATAAGGTAACAAACATCATGGGGATAACCACTAGTGAGGGTGCTAAGTTAGCTGCCTATCAGTTGCAGGATGTGGTTCATACATGGTTTAAGAAGTGGAATGTATATAGGGGCGCAGATATAGGGATATAGAATGGGAGGATTTTGTTGCAACCTTATTAGACAGGTTCTTTTTGTTGGAGTTGAGAGTGGCTAAGGTGTTAGAGTTTATCAACCTGAAGCAGGGCAACATACTAGTTGTAAGACCACACAAAATCCTAAACTTAACTCAGTCTTTTAAACTTGCTAAGGGGTCCCAGACTTAGAAAATTCTTGCTAAGTATTCAGACTTAGTATTATTTTGGCCTTCGAAAGTTGAAAACTCTATTTCCTAACTCTTATGACCTTAAAGTATCGATCTTTAGATTGATTCATGACCAGGAATGTCAATAGGTGTTCCCAGATGAGTTTTGTATTTTTTGGACCTCGTTTGAACCACGTTTGGGAATCTAAAATAGTGCATCGAAGCGATCTCGGTGCGGCGCGTCGGCCATCGCATCAATCAGTATTTTCCTTAGCTTCTACTGGCAATTTTTAGTGAACCGATACGTACTCGATATGGAGAGTTGGCCATTGCATTGATGCCAACAACACGGTGCATTGGTTTGTACGTGGCAGTCCGATTTTCAATAATTAAAAAGCCACTTTCTCAGGGGGTATTAGGGTCTTTTTCCCACCCCTATTCATCCCTAAAACACAAGATTCAACCTATATTGAGCAAAATATACTTATTTTTTCTCAAATTGCTCAAGAACAAAAACCCTAGATGATTTAATTTCAAGGACAAAACTGAAGATTTTGCACCATTTTCTTCTGAAATTTAGCAACCAAGGTATGTCAAGTGTTCATCCAAGGGTTCCTTCCACCCTTTGAGTCCCAGAAACTCTTTTAAACTTTAAGTAGCTTGATTTAATGATTTATATTATTTAGATTCAAGATTATTCATAATTATAATATTGATTGAATTTCTATTCCATGATTTAGTGCAAGAATTATGTAAAAACAACTATTATGTATGTAGTATCATGTGAATTCATATTAAAGCCTTGAACTTGTATTACTTATATGATGATTAGTTCTATGTGCATATACAATACCATCCAAGTATTTGATGAGTTGTTCATGAGAATTAAATAATAAAATTATATCATGTTAGCATGTATTCAAGATCATGTCATGCAAGTGTTTGTTAGAATGTTTCAATGAAGGAATAATGAACAAGTAGTTGTTTATCATGTTTCAAGATTACGCCATGTATTATAATTTATGCTATCGAGTCCCGGGGGTATTTAATACCTGACACTTTAGTTGATTACCTAGAGCTATGGTCAGTCTTAGGATAGAATCAGTCATGTCACGATCAGTAGTACTCTCAGTCAGTTACAAAACTCAGGAAAAACTTAGTAGACTCAGTACCAGTCCAGTTCAGTATTCAATTTAGATCTCAGTAAATTTAGCAAGTTAACAAAACTCAGTAGTATTTCTTTAGTCAAGGAAACTAAGTGAACTCAATTTAGTTAGGCAGTGTAATCAGTAACAATTCAGTCAAGCCTAGTATGAACTAGGAAATCAGTTTTGTAATGCCCTATATTTCCATTGCCTAGATTAACCCTCAGTACATGGTTTATCCTAAATAAAATTCTTGGAATACTCAGTAATTTAAAATTTGAGCCTTCTATTGCATAGGAAATTCAATTAGCTTTCCAATGATATAAAATTTGCCTGAATCTGACAATCGGGTAAGAAGTTGTAGTGGTTTTAAGTTCCAGTCGTTAAACATCATCATTCAGGCCAATAACACATCGCAGAGTGTGTTAAAATAGAAATTGTCAATTTTAAGTGTTGCTCCACGATATTGGCGCATCACGCCATAGACCAAGTTCATAATTGTCAATGACCAATGTTCCAACGCGATTTCACCACATCGCGGTGCACTTTTAGTTCACAAATAAAGTGCCGCATCGCGCCACCATGAAATTTTCCAGTCATCATTTTCCAATGGTCCAGCGCGATAGCGGCGCATCACGCTAGGGGTTCACATTGGGAAAAATTCTTGAAAAATTTAAGTTGCGCCAGGGTTAAAAAGTTTTTTCCCATGATTTTATTCCGCTCAGATGTGGAATTTAATCTCTAAAAGTGTGTAAAACTTTTCATTATTCACTTTTTGAAAATCAAAAGTTAATTTTCTCTGAAGAAAACAAACCTAGCTCTCAAGAATCAAGGTCAATCCCAAGAATTTCTTCAAGAACTCATCAAATTAAGGTATGTTAGTTGTTCATCCATGGATCCTTACCTTCCATGGAGCCCAAGAATCTTTTTTTTAAAATACAAGATTTATGATTCATGATTTCCATGTTTGAATTAGATTGAATTCATGTTCTTAAAGTTGTTTGAGTTTTAATACATGATTTAGATTACGAGTTCCATGAATTGATTCTAGTATTTGTTGAATTACATGATATTCATGATAAACCCTTCAATTTGCAAGTTGATTGTTGTAACCATGTTATCCCTAAGTGTTTATGGTTTAATGAACTAAGTATGCTTCTTATGTGTTTGATAAATTATCTATGAGAATGAAATAATGCAATTATAGCATGCTAACATGTATATCTATTCCCTATTCATGTACAAGTTAATGCATTACAAGTGTTTGATGGAATGTCTCTATGAATGAATTATGACCAAGTGAACATTGTTATGTTATTCAAGATTATGCTTTTCTTTAGTTTTCATGCTATCGAGTCCTGGGGGTATTAAATACCCAACAACTTAGCTGTTTATTTAGAGCCAGTGTCAGTTATAGAATTGTATCAGTCTTGTCATGATTAGTAATACTCTTAGTTCATTACAAAACATAGTAGAATTCAGTCAGTTATAGAACTTAGGAAAACTCAGTAATCTCAGTGAATTCGGTCCAGTTCAATCTAGTATAACAGTTCAGTGTCATTCAGTTCAGAGTAGGATTCAACACCAAGTGAACCCAAGGATGAGGTTTCACCCTCTACAGAGAGTGTGATCCTTAGATGCAATCCATGCAATCCAGAACTACGTAGGCAGCGTAGGTTGAGACATCAAATCTGTCAGGTGAGGGTTGATGAGGTGCTCTACCTGCCAGTAGAGGGTACCACCATTCTCATTTTGCGAACCTGCCAGTAGTCTTTACCCATGGCACGATAATTACATCCTTTCAATTGGGGTTACAAATTGGACCCCAGGTCAGTCTTATCTTATTTGGGGCATGTCGGTTAGATGATTACCTCCCACAGTTTTAGTTTCGGTCTCAGTCATCAAAATAGAACTCAGTTTAGTTCTATAAAATTAGAACTGTCAGATACAGTCACTCAATTAATAGTAATTTAGATTATCAGTCATCCTAGATTATCAGTATATTCAGTTACTAGTTATCAGATTCAGTTACTTAGTCACAGTAGGCATAATATGTTCAGTAGTTATAGATCCTCCATGTATGCTAATCCAGCTCTTGCATATCATTCATTGGTTATTGTTTATGCATATGAACTCATGCATTCATCCTTACCTCATTTAGCAAACCAACACATTTCCACGCACTGAACGCATACCCGTTTCTTGCGCTATGTATTTCATATCATAGGTTAGGACGCTCAGGTTCCTGACCGCACTTAACCAGATTCAGCCAGCAGTAGTAGATTTAGCAGTGAGTCCTCATCTATCAAGGATATACTTTTATTTTAGTACTTCAGCTTAGCAGTATTTTAGTAGGTAGAGTTAGTTGGGGGATTTTCCCATTAACTCCACTTTCAGACAGATTCAGTTAGAGGCTTTTCAGACTAGATTTTCAGACAGTATTCAATCTTACAAATGTTATATTTTATCAATATTTTAGATCTTTTGAACCTTATGGCATTTCATCCTATTATTCTGCATTTATTTTAGTATATTGTTCAGTGCTCACAGTAGATATCATTCATGGGTTATCTTATGGTCCTTCGGGGTCGCAAGCACCTTGTGACAACTAGGGGTAGTATCGGGTCGTTACAAACTTGGTATCAAATCCTAAGGTTCAATCGAGTCCTAGGGAGTATGAAAAGCCCCATTTCGTAGAGTCTTGTGCATGGGTGTGTAGCACGTCACACTTATGGACAGGAGGTTACGAGATATTTTTAGGAAAGTTTCCCTTCTTTCAGTATTCATGTCGTGTGAGTGAGTATGAGATCAAGTTAATCTCTCAGTCTAATTCGCTTTTTCCTTTCGTTTACAGAACATGCCTCCTAAAAGGAATAACAAAAAAGAACCAAAAACCAGTCAGCCCCTCAGCCCATTCAGGCAGATCCTCTGGACGAACATGTCTCTCACATAGAATTCAGAGCTGCATTCACTACTCTATCCAATTCAGTAATAGCTTAGAATGAATGGCCAGCTGTTGTTCTAGCTAACCCAGTGGCCAATACTGCTGCAACCAGAATTTGGGACTTCACCCGAATAAATCATCCTTCCTATACGGGATATAAGTCAGAAGAGGATCCACAAGAGTTCCTCAATCAGGTTCAAAAAGTCACAAATATCATGGGAGTGACTTCCAGTGAGAGTGCCGAGTTAACCGCCTATCAGCTACAAGATGTAGCCTATACATGGTTTAAATAGTGAAAGGTAGACAGAGGTATAGATGCAGAGATCATAGAGTGGGGAGAGATAAGAGAAGACAAAGTGTTAGAGTTTATTAATCTTAAACAAGGTAGTATGAGCGTAAAATAGTATTCTCTTAAGTTTACTCAGTTAGCCAGGTATGCTCCCTATGTAGTGGCAGATAATACATCCAAAATAAACAAGTTCATATCTGGGGTATCAGATAGTATGGTTAAGGAGTGCAGAACAACAATATTGATTAAAGAGATGAACATATCGAGGCTTATGATCTATGCTCAACAGATTGAGGAGTAGAAGTTTAAGAAAAGAGAGAGAGAGAATAAGAGGGCTAAAATAGATAGCTTTAATTTCAGTCAGCCTAAGTCAGAAGGCAATAACTGTTCCCAGCTTCGTCCAAAGTCTATAGTCCCAGCTCCGTCCTCAGCTAGTGTACCAATGAACCAAGATAGCATAAGAAATAGTTGTACTAATCTATTTTGTGGAGAGTGTGGTAAGAATCATAAGGGTGTGTACAGAGCTGGTAGTGATGTTTGTTTCAGGTATGGCAAGACAGGCCATAGAGTCAGAGATTGTCTTTAGTCAGGTTCTCAGGGTTAGTATAGTCATACTTCTGCTCGATCAAGTTGCCCGAATCAATAAGGTGCCACTTCCAGTGCCACCAGTGGGCAACACCAAAATAGGTTTTACAAACATCAGTACAGACAAGATAAGGAAAGTTCTCTTAATGTGGCCACTGGTATGTTATAGATCTCCCATTTACATATTTATGCCTCAGTTTCAGATCCCAGATATTCAGTCACGATTTAGTTCATAGGTGCCCCGTGCATCGTCTTATGCTTTTCCTTAGTATCTCAGCCAAGTCTGTATTCTCGATGGACATAGTGTAGATGTACTATAATCCCCGAGCTATCATGATCTAAACCTTTTATTTTCTCTACAAGTAGCAAATCCAGTTGAAGTAATGGGTCCTTATAGTTGACCCTCAAGTCCCACTCTCAGCCGTATGATTATCCCCCTATTATGACATATATCTAAGGAATCAGTTTAGTTCATGTATCAAGATTTAGAATTATTCATGTCCTTATGTTCCCGTTCATGCTTATTCAGTCACGTATTCATTAATCCATTTAGACATGTACTTATGCATCAGACATACATGTTCAGAATGTAAGTTCAGTCTAGCAGACCATTCATATAATCATGCTTCAATATTGTATGTCAAGTTCAGTACGTAAACTCAGTCTTTCCGTACTATCTCAGCTTAACTAGCCATATTCGAGGATGAATGTTCCCAAGAGGGAGATATTGTAATACCCCATATTTCCCTAGCCAAGATTAACCCTCAGTACATGGGTTATCCTAAATATATTTTTTTAATACTCAGTAATTTTCAGATTTGAGCCTGCCATTGCGTAGGAAATTCAATTAGCTTTCCGACGATATAAAATTTGCCTAAATCCAAAAACTGGGTAAGAAGTTATGGCGATTTTAAGTTTCAATCGTTGCCAGTAGCGCATCACAGAGTGTGTTAAAATATAAATTATCAATTTCCAGTGTTGCTTCATGATATTGGCACGTCGTACCATAGGTCTAGTTCACAATTGTCAATTTCTAGTGTACCAACGCGATTCCACCCTGTCACGGTACACTTCCAGTTCACAAACAAAGTGGAAACGTAATACCACTGCGTCGCGCCACCATGCAATTTTCCAGTCATCATTTTACAGTGGCCTAGCGTGATAGTAGCTCATCGCGCCAGGGTTCCAGATTGGGAAAATTTCTTAAAAAATTAATGTTGCACTCCAGGTTAAAATAGTCTTATCCCATGATTTTATTCCATCCAGATGTGGTATTTAAGCTCTAAAAATTTGTAAAATCCTTCATTATTCACCTTTCCCAAAGTCAAAAGATAATTTTCTCTCAAGAAAATAAACCTTAGCTCTCAAAAATCAAGGTCAATCCCAAGAATTTCTCCAAGAACTCATCAAATTAAGGTATGTTAGATGGTCATCCATGGATCCTTACCTTTCATGGAGCCCAAGAATCTTTTTTTAAAAGACAAGATTTATGATTTATGATTTTCATGTTTGAATTAGATTGAATTCATGTTGATGATGTTGTTTGAGTTTTAATCCATGATTTAGATTATTAGTTCCAACAAATGATTCTAGTATGTGTTAAATGACATGATATTCATGATAAAACCTTTAATTTGCAAGTTGATTGTTGTAACCATGTTAACCCTAAGTGTTTATGGTTTAATGAACCAAGTATGCTTCTTATGTGTTTTGATAAATTTTATATAAGAATGAAATAATTTCATTATATCATGCTAACATGTATTCCCAATTCATGTACAAGTTAATACATTACAAGTGTTTGATGGAATGTCTCTATGAATGAATTATGACCAAGTGAACATTGTTATGTTATTTAAGATTATTCTTTTCTTTACTTTTCATACTATCGAGTCCTGGGGGTATTAAATACCCAACAACTTAGCTGTTTATTTAGAGCCAGTGTCAGTTATAAAATAGTATAAGTTACGTCACGATCAGTAGTACTCTCAGTCCATTATAGAACTCAGTAGAATTTAGTCAGTTATAGAACTTAGGAAAACTCAGAAGTCTTAGTGAATTAAGTCCAGTTTAGTCCAGTATAATAGTTCAGTATCTTTCAGTTGGGAGTAGGATTCAACACCGAGTGAACCTAAGAATAGGGGCTCACCTTCCAGAAGAGGGTGATATCCTTAGAAGCAATCCTTGCATTCCAGAACTATATAGCTAACATAGGTTGAGACATCAAACCTGCCAGTTGAGAGTTGATGAGTTGCTCTACCTGCCAGTAGAGGGTACCATCATTCTCGTTTAGGGAACCTGCATGTAAAGGGTTACTCTTTAGCTTATCTTTACCCGTGGCATGGTACTGATACCTTCCTAATTTAGGTAATAGATTGGACCCCAGCTCAGTTATATTATCTTATTTGGGGCATATAAGATAGATGATTACCTCCCACTATTTCAATTTTGGTCTTAGTCTTCAGAATTGAACTCAGTTCAGTTCTACAGAATCAGGATAATCAGATACAGTCACTCAGTTAATAGTAATCCAGATTATCAGTGATCCCAAATTATCAATATATTAAGTTATCAGTTATCAAATTCAATTCTAGTATACTCAGTCATAGTTGACACAGTATGTTCAGTAGTTATAAATCCTCCATATATGCTAATCTAGCTCTTGCATATCATTCAGTTAGGTATTGTTCATATATATGAACCCATGCATTCAGCCTTACGTCATTTAGCATACCAGTATATTCCTACGTACTGACCGCATACCTATTTCTTGTACTATGATGTTTCATATCATAGGTTTGGATGCTAAGGTTCCTGACTGTGCTTATCCAGATTTAGCCAACAGTAGTAGATTTAGCAGTGAGTCCTCATCTATCAAATATATGCTTTTATTTTAGTACTTTAGCTTAGCAATATTTTAGTAGATGGAGTTAGTTGGGGGATTGTCCCATTAACTCTACTTTCAGACCAATTCAGTTAAAGGCTTTTTAGACTAGATTTTTAGACAGTATTCATTTTTATAGATGTTATATTTTATCAGTATTTAAGATGTTTTGAACCTTATGGCATTTCATCCCATTATTCTGTATTTATTTTAGTATTATTGTTTAGTGCTCACAGTAGATATCATTCATGGGTTAGCTTGTGGTGTTTCAGGGTCGCAAGCATTATGTGATGACTAGGGGGTTGTGTCGGGTCATTACAAGTTCAATGTCTATTCAGATGAGAGTAGGATTTAGCACCGAGTTAACCCAAGGGTGGGGGCATTTCTGTCAGCAGTGTGTTTGACCCTTAGTAGCAATCCCTGTGTTACAAAACTATGTAGCCAGCATAGGTTGAGATATCTTTCTACCAGACTAGGGTTAATACATCTAGTATGAGTTTTCTTACCAGCGAGGGTTGACAAAAAAGCTTTCTATCAGAAAGGTTTAACTCCCAGCTTATCTTTACCCGTGGTACGATATTGGTACACTTCTAACTGGGGTTCTAAGTTGGACCCTAATATATTCAGAAAGGGGTATGTTGGTTACATGATTACATCCCACAGTCTCAGGTTTAGATTTAGTCTCAGAATAGAACTCAGTTCATACTTAGAAGTTTAGATATTCAGCTGACAGAGTTTGTAGTGAGTCTTCTTAGTTTGAGGACATGGTGATTGTTTTAGTTGTTCAGCTTATTTCAGTAGTTTGGAGTTAGTTGGGGACTTATCCCATCAAATCCATATTTCAGATAGTTTAGAGGATTTTTCGGACTAGAGTATTTTCAGATAGATGTATCATATTTGGTATTTTTTATACCGTATTCAGTTTTATTACAGTATTGAACCTCATGGCATATTTTTTGCCTAATTTATGCATACTACAGTGTTATTGTTGAGTTATTGCATGCAAATACCAGTCATGGGTTAGCTTATGGTCCTTAAATATTATGAGCATCATGTAGCATCCGAGGTACAGAATCGAGGCATTACAAACTTGGTATCAGAGCCTAAGGTTCAATAGAGTCCCAGAAAGTCTGAAAGTTGCATGTAGTAGAATCTTGTACATGGGTGTGTAGCACACTTATGGACAGGAGGCTGTGAGGTGTTTTTGGAAAAGTTTTCCTTCTTTCAGTATTCATGTCATGTGAGTGAGCATAAGCTCCAATTAAAATCCCTGTCTAATCCAAATTTCTCTTCCATTTATATAATATGCGTCCAAAGAGGACTAAGAGAAGAGGAATAGGAGACCTGCCAGAACCCCAGCCTATCCAGCCAGATCCTCTGGATGAACACGTCTCCCACGTGGAGTTCAGAGCAGATTTCACCACCTTAGCTCATTTTGTGGTAAGAGCAGATTTCACCACCTTAGCTCATTTTGTGGTAGCCCAGAATGAATGCCCAACTGCTGTTCTAACCAACCCAATGGCCAATACTTTTGCTGCTAGGATTTGGGATTTCACCTGAATGAAGCCTCAATCTTTTACTAGATCTAAGTCAGATGAGTACCCTCAAGAGTTTCTTGATTTGGTGAAAAAATTTACAGACATTATAGGAGTGATGAATATTAAGAACACTGAGTTGGTGGCATATCAGTTGCAGGATGTGGCACACTCATGGTTTAAATAGTGGAAGGCAGAAAGGGTCGTAGATCTAGGGCCCATAGAATAGGAGGAGTTTACTGTTGCTTTTTTAGATAGGTTCTTCCTGCTAGAGTTAAGGGAAGCAAAGGTTTTAGAGTTTATAAATCTTAAGAAGGTCAACATAACAGTACAAGAGTATTCTCTTAAGTTTACTCAATAATCCAGATACGCTCCTCATGTGGTAGCAGATAGCAGGTCTAAGATGAGTAAGTTTGTGTCTAGCATGTCTAATAGTGTAGTCAAGGAGTGCAGGACTGCAATGTTGATTAAGGAGATAGACATATCCTAGCTCATGGTCCATGCTCAGTAGATATAAGAGGATAAGAATAAAGAGAAGAAAAGGGAGAACAAGAGAGCAAAAATATGTAGTTTCAACTTCACTCAACCTGAGTTAGAGGGTGGGAATCATTCTCAGTTCTGCCTAAAATCCTCAGTTCCAGCTCCGTCCTCAGCCAGTGCTCCTATGCCAAAATTTAGAGATGGAAACAATAATAGGACGTTAGGCCCTAAAACCTAGGGTAGTGTTAGCAGTGCCTGAACAATTCCTCTTTGTCAGAAGTATGACAGAAACCACCAGGGTATCTGCAGAGCTGACAGTGATGTGTGTTTTGGATGTGGCAAGCTAGGCTATCAGATATGATAGTGTCTACAGGTAGGTTCTCAGAGTCAACATAACCATCCCCTAGCTTACTCCGATCTCCCAAATTAGCAGGGTGCCGCATCCAGTGCCACCAATGAACAGTGCCCAAATAGACTCTATGCACTTTAGTCCCGATAGGATCAGGAGAGTTCTCCTGATGTAGTCACTAGTACGTTACAAGTTTATCATTTACATGTTTATGCTTTGCTAGACCCAAGATCTTCTTTGTCCTTTGGTACACCTTACATAGTTATTAACTTTGGAGTCAGTCCACAAATCCTAGCAGAGCCTTTATCAGTCTCTACCCCAGTAGATAAATCTATCATAGCCCGATGGGTATACAAGAATTGTTCGGTTATGGTATCTCAGAAAGTCACTTAGCAGACTTAGTCGAATTAGAGATGACTGATTTTAATGTCATTCTCGATATGTATTAGATTTATTCCTACTATGCTTCAGTCGACTACAGAAATAGAATTGTACAGATTTAGTTTTCGAATGAACCCACCCTTAAGTAGAGGGGTAGTACTTCAGCACTTAGGGGCCATCTTATTTCTTACCTAAGGGCAAGAAAAATGACATCTAAGAGATGTGTCAACCATCTCATTCAAGTCCAGAACTTTAGTTCAGAAACCCCTACTCTTGAATCAGTATCAGTAGCATGTGAATTCCCAAATGTTTTTCCCAAAGATCTTCTCGGAGTTTCTCTCAAAAGGAAAATCGACTTCGAAATAGACCTTCTTCCAGATACTCAGCCTATATATATTTTGCCATACAGAATAGCTCTAACAAAACTCAGAGAATTAAAAGAATAGTTAAAAGATCTCCTAGATAAGAGATTTATCAGACCTAGTATGTCCTCGTGGGGCACACCAGTTTTGTTCATGCATAAGAAAGATGGTTCTCTCAAAATATGTATTGATTACCGTCAACTAAATAAAGTCACAGTCAAGAACAAGTATCCACTTCCCAGAATTAATGACTTGTTTAAATAACATCAGGGTGCCAATTACTTCTCCAAGATAGACCTCAGATCAGGCTATCATCAGCTTAGGGTTAGAGAATGTGACATCATGAAATGAACCTTCAGAACTTGGTATGGTCACTTTGAATTCTTAGTCATGTCCTTTGGTCTTACCAATGCCCCAGCAGCTTCATGGACTTGATGAACCATGTATTCAAGAAGTACTTGGAGATGTTCATCATATTTTTCATAGATGACATTCTTGTCTATTCCCGCAGTGAGCATGATCATGCAGACCATATCAAAATAGTATGATAGACCCTCAGAAATCATCAGCTATTTGCCAAGATCAGTTAGTGAAAATTTTGTCTAAGGTCAATAACCTTTATTGACATATCATTTTCGATGATGGCATTAGAGTTGTTCCCCAAAAGACCGAGGCAGTGAAAAATGGCCTAGACCCATCTCTCCATCAGATATCAGGAGTTTCTTTGGCTTGGCTAGCTATTATCAATGGTTTGTTGAGGGATTTTTATGTATTGCATCCCCTATGTCTAGATTGACTCAAAAGAAAGTCAAATTCTAGTGGTCAGATTCTTATGGGAAGAGTTTTCAGGAGTTGAAGACTCGACTCACTACAGCTCCAGTTTTGACCCTACCAGTTTAGATGGGTTTGTGGTATATTGTGATGCCTCTAAAGTTGGTTTGGGGTATGGTTTAATGCAGATAGGTAAGGTCATAGCCTACGCCTCTAGACAGCTTAAGCCCCATGAAAAGAACTATCTTAATCATGATCTTGAGTTAGCAATAGTAGTTTTGCCTTAAAGATTTAGAGGCACTATTTGTATGGGGTGAACATTGATATGTTCACTGACCATAAGAGCCTACAGTATGTGTTCTCTCAGATAGATTTAAATCTCCATCAGAGAAGGTGGTTGGAGTTTTTGAAGGATTACAACATGAGTGTCCTATATCATCTGGGTAAAGCCAATGTAATGGCTGATGCTCTTAGTAGGATGTCTATAGGGAGTGTTGCTCATGTGGAGGATGGTAAGAAGAAGTTAGCTCAGAAAGTTCATCAGATTACTCGACTAGGTGTTCACTTTGTCGATTCGTCAGAAGGTAGTGTATGGGTGCAGAGTAGCTTAGAATCATCCCTAGTTTTTGAGGTAAAGGAAACATAGGATAGGGATCCCAGTCTAGTTAAGTTGAAGGAATTAGTCAGAGATCAGAAGATAGAGGTTTTCTCCCAAGGAAGAGATAGCATATTGCTCTGCCAGGGTTAGTAATGTGTGCTAGGTGTAGATGAATTGAGGCAGTGAATTCTTGCAGAGGCATATGGTGCGTGCTACTTTATTTATCCATGGGCCATTAAGATGTACCGTGATTTGTGGGAGATCTATTGGTGAAGTGGGATGAAGAGAGATATTGCAGAGTTTTTGGCTAGGTGCTCAATATGTCAGCAGGTTAAGATCAAGCACAAAAAACCAAGTGGGTCCATGTAGGTGTTCAATATTCCTACCTAGAAATGGGAAGAAATGAACATGGACTTTATGACGGGTTTGCCTCATACTCGTTGCCAACATGATTTAGTTTGGGTCATTGTAGACAGGATGACCAAATAAACTCAATTCCTACCAGTCCTTACATCTTATTCAACCAAGGATTATGCCAAACTCTATATTAAGGAGTTGGTCAGATTGCACGGTGTTCCGATGTCCATTATCTTAGATAAAGGTACCTAGTTTACCTCTCATTTTTGGAAAGCTTTCTAAAAGGGTCTTGGTACCCGAGTTCATCTTAGTATAGTATTTCACCCTCAGACAGATGGTCAAGCAGAAAGGACCATTAAGACTTTAGAAGATAGGCTGTGAGCGTGTGCAATAGGCTTTAAAGGTAGTTGGAATGACCACTTGACTTTGATTGAATTCGCATATAACAACAACTATCATTCCAGCATTCAGATGTCTCCATTTGAAGCACTTTATGGGAGGAGGTATAGATCTCTAATCGATTGGTTTGAAGTGGGTGAGGCTGCAGTGGTAGGTCCTGGCTTGGTATTTGATACCTTAGAGAAAGTTCAGTTGATCAGGGAAAGGCTTAAGACAACTCAGAGCCGACAAAAATCGTACACAGATGTATGTAGAAAGGATCTCGAGTTCGAGATTGGTGATTTTATGTACTTGAAAATCTCTCCTATGAAAGGAGTGAAGAGGTTTGGTAAAAAGGGGAAACTCAGTCCCCGATATATCGTTCCTTACCAAATTCTCATCCATTTTGGAAAGGTAGCTTATGAGCTTGATTTGCCTTCAGACTTAGCTTCAGTTCAGCCAGTGTTCCATGTCTCCTTGCTAAAGAAATGCATAGGTGACCCAACAGTCATAATCCCTATAGAGGGCATAGATATTAAGAATAACCTATCCTATGAAGAGATCCCAATTGAAATCCTTGATTATCAGATTCGCAGATTGAGGAACAAAGAAGTCACTCTAGTCAAAGTTCTTTGGTGGAATTAGTCCATTGAGAGAGCTACTTGGGAAGCAGAGGCAGACATGCGGACCAAGTATCCTCACCTCTTCTCTAAAAATTCAAAGTCAGCCTAAGGTAATAGTTTTTCTTTCAATTTACTCAGTCTCATGTTCAGATATAGATACCAACTTATTATCAATTAACATTGCATACTCAGTTATGTATTCACAAATCAGTTCAGTCATGTACTCATTCATCAGGCAAATATGTTCAGTATATAAACTCAGCTTATCATTAATCCCAGTCATGCATTCATGAACCATGTTTATCTATACACGCATGCACTAGATATGCATGTTTAGTATGATACTTCAGTATATCAGTAATTTCAGTCATGAAATCATGCTTCAGTTGTGCATGTCCAGTGTCTAAATCTAGTCTATCAGTATTCTCAGTTTAGTCAGTCTAATTCAAGGACGAATGTTTCCAAGGGGGAGATATTGTAAAACCCCACCAAATTCTAAGCTCAACTCAATCTTTTAAGCTTGCTAAGGGGTTCCAAACTTAGAAAATTCTAGCTAAGTATTAAGACTTAGTGTTATCTTAGATTTCGTAAGTTGGCAACTCTATTTGACAACTCTTATGACCTTAATGTATCAATGTTTAGATTGATTCATGATCAGGAATGTCAGTAGGTGTGTCGGATGAGTTTTACATTTTTGGACCTTATTTGAACCACGTTTGGGAATCTAAAATAGTGCATCAATGAAATCTCGGCATGGCACGTCGGCCATCGTGTCAATCTATATTTTTCTTGGCTCCTAGTGGAAATTTCTAGTGAACCGATACAGACTCGATGTGACACAATGGCCATCACGTCGATGCTAATAATGCGGCACATTAGTTTGGGCGTCGACAATCCAGTTTTCAGTAGTTAAAAATTCGCATCCTTAGGGCTATTAGGGTGTTTTTCCCACCCCTATTCGTCCCTAAAACACGAGATTCAGCCTACATTGAGAAAAATATACTTACTTTCTCTCAAATTGCTCAAGAACAAAAACCCTAGGTGATTTAATTTCAAGGCCAAGACTCAAGATTTCCACTATTTTCTTCAGGAATTTAGCAACCAAGGTATGTCAAGTGTTCATCCCAGGGTTTCTTCATCCTTGGAGTTCAAGAAACTCTTTTAAACTTCAAGTTACTTGATTTCTTGCATTCCATAATTTGGATTCAAAAGTATTCATGATTATAATGTTGATTGGATTTCTATTCCATGATTAAGTGCAATAATTATGTAAAAACAACTATTATGTATGTAGTATTATGTGAATTCATATTAAAGCCTTGAAATTTTGATGCCCATGTGTTGATTAGTACTATGTGCATATACAATGCCTTCTAAGTGTTTGATGAGTTGTTCATGAGTATTAAATAATGAGATTATATCATGTTAGCATGTATTCAAGTTCACGTCATGCAGGTGTTTGCTAGAATGTCTCAATGAAGTAATGATGATCAAGTAGTTATTTATCATGTTTCAAGATTGCGCCATGTCTTATAATTTATGCTATCGAGTCCTGAGGGTATTTAATACCTGGTACTTTAGCTGATTACCTAGAGCTATGGTCAGTATAGGGTAGAATCAGTCATGTCATGATCAGTAGTACTCTCAGTCAGTTACAGAACTTAGGAAAAACTTAGTAGACTCAGTACCAGTCCAGTTCAGTATTCAGTTAGATCTCAGTAAATTCAGCCAGTTAACAAAACTCAGTAGTATTCCGTCAGTCAATAAAACTCAGTGAACTCAGTTTAGTTAGATAGTATAATTAGTAATAGTTCAGTTGAGCCTAGTATAAGCTAGGAAATTAGTTTGGTGTTTATTCAGATGGGAGTAGGATTCAGCACTGAGTTAACCCAGGGATGGGGGCATTCTTGCCAGTAAAGGGTTTGACCCGTAGTAGCAATCCCTGTATTATAGAACTACGTAGCTAGCAAAGGTTGAGATATCTTCCTGCCAAACTAGGTTTGATACATCTTGTATAAATTTTTCTGCCTACGAGGGTTGACAAAAGAGCTTTCTGTCAGAGGGGGTTAACTTACATCTTGCTTTACCCATGGAACGATACTAATACCCTTCCAACTGGGGTTATAGGTTGGACCCCAATCTATTTAGAAAAGGCCATGTCCGTTAGATGATTACCTCCCACAGTCTCAGTTTTAGATTCAGTCTCAAAATAGAACTCAGTCCAGTTCTACAGATTCAGGACTATCAGATACAGTCACTCAATTTAGTATGGAACTCAGTAATTTACATAGGATCAAGACTATCATATACAGTCCCTCAGTTATCAGCTAGACAAGTATCCAGTGCTATCACGACCTCAGATTACCATATACGTATTCATGTATGTATTCCCATTCAGTTATATTCATGTCATTCAGTCAGTATTATTTATGCATATAAACCCATGCATTTTATCGTACCTCACTTTGCATTTCAGTACATTCAAAGTACTGATGCATACTTTTTTTTTGCGCTATAATGTTTTATATCATAGGTTCAAACGCGTGGGCTCCCGATCATACTTAGCAGTTTGGATAGTCAGTTGATAGAGTTAGTGGTGAGTCCTTTTATTTCGAGGACATGATGGTTGTCTCATCAACTTCATATTCCAGGCAGTTTAGTGGTTTTTTCAGACTAGAGTATTTTCAGACAGATATATCAGATTTGGTATTTGTTATACCATATTCATTTTTATTATAGTATTGAACCTTATGGTATTTTTCTGCCTAATTTCTGCATACTACAGTATTATTATTTAGTTATTGCATGCAACTACCAGTCATGGGTTAGCTTGTGGTCCTCGGGATTATGAGCACCATGTAGCGTTTGGGGTACAGACTCGGGGTGTTACAATAGTGAAGAAGTATTCACTCAAGTTTACTTAGTTGGCCAGGTATGCTCCTTATGTGGTAGTTAATAGAATCTCTAAGATGAGCAAGTTCATGTCTGGTGTGTCTGATAGTATGGTCAAAGAGTGTAGGATCATAATGCTGATTAAATAGATGGACTTGGCTCGGTTTATGGTCTATGCTCAGCAGATTAAGGAACAGAACACTAAGGATAAATAGAATTAAATTAAGAGGGCTAGAACAGGTAGCTTTAGTTTTGTTCAGCCTAAGTTAGAGGGTGGTAATTATCCTTAATTCCACCCAAAATCTTCAGTCCCAGCTCCATCCTCAGCCAGTGCTCTATTTCTTATATTTAGAAATGGTAATAAAGATAGGGTACTAGGCATTAAATCTCAAGGTAGTGTGAACAGTGGCCGAACAAATCTATTTTGTTAGAAGTGTGGCATAAATCATTAGGATTTCTGTAGGGCTGGCAGCGATGTGTGTTTTGGGTGTGGTAAGCTAGGTATAGAATTAGAGAGTGTCCTCAAATGGGTTTGAAGAGTAAGCATAATCAACCCCCAATTGGGCCTGAGCGCCCCTCTCTGCAGGTGCCACTTCTAGTGCTATCGGTGGGAAATGCCCAAATAGGCTCTATGCACTCTAGTCTCAATAAGATCAGGAAAGTTCTCCTGATGTGGTCACTGATACGTTATAAGTTTACCATTTACATGTTTATGCTTTGATAGATCCAGGAGCTTCTTTGTCCTTTGTAACTCCTTATATAGATGTCAACTTTAGAGTCAGTCTTAAAATCTTAGCAGAGCCTTTCTGTCTCTAACCCAGTGGGTAAATCTATCATAGTTCGGTAGGTATACATGAACTATCCGGTTGTGGTATCTCAGAAAGTTACTTCAGCAGACTTAGTAGAGTTAGAGATGGCAAATTTTTATGTCATTATCAGGATGGATTGTATCCATTCATGCTATGCTTCAGTTGATTGTCAAAACAAAGTTGTCTATTTTTAGTTCCTAAACAAACCTGTCCTAGAATGGAGGGGTAGTACCACAACGCTTAAGGGTCAACTTGTTTCATACCTTAGAGAGAGAAAAATGATATCCAAAGGGTATGTCTATCATTTGGTGCAAGTCAAAGACTCTAGTTCCAAGACTCCTAATCTTGAGGCAGTTCCAATCGCAAGTGAATTTCGAGATGTGTTTCCCAAAGATCTTCCGGGAGTTCCTCCTGAAATGGAAATCAAATTCAGAATACACCTTCTTCCTGATACTCAGCCCATTTATATTCTACCATACAAAATGGCTCCAGCTGGACTTAAAGAGTTAAAAGAACAGTTGAAGGATCTCCTAGATAAAGGATTCATCAAACCCAACATATCCCCTTAGGGTGCACCAGTTCTATTCGTGCGAAAGAAAGACTGTTCTCTTAGAATGAGTATAGACTACCGTTAGTTAAACAAAGTCACAGTTAAGAATAAGCACCCACTTTATAGAATCGATCACTTGTTTGACCAATTTCAGGGTACGAGTTACTTTTCTATGATAGAACTCAGATCCGGCTATCATCATCATCTCAGATGCCCCAACAGCTTTCATGGACTTGATGAACCACATGTTCAAGAAGTACTTGGACATGTTCATCATAGTCTTCATAGATGACATCCTTGTCTACTCTTGCAATGAACATGACCTTGCAGACCATCTCAGAATAGTATTACAGACTCTTAGAGCCCATTAGTTGTTTTCCAAATTTAGTAAGTGAATATTTTTGCTAAGATCAGTAGTTTTCCTTGGTCACATCATTTTGGGTGATAGAATTAGAGTTGATCCTCAAAATAATGGAGTCATGCTGATAGCGAGTTTGAGGTAAAACTATCACAAAGTCTATGTTCACTTTCTTCCACTTCCAAGTGGAAATACTAAACTTTTGCTTAGACCCACTAGGCTTCTGATATTCAATCTTAACCTGCTGACATGTAGATCACTTATCCACAAACTCTGCAGTGTCCTTTTTTATCCCACTCCACCAATAGGTCTCTTGCAAATTGGAGTACATCTTAGTGGCCCCTGGATGAAAAGAGTAACACACACCATGCACTTCTACAAGAATTTGCTTCCTCAAACTATCCACACGTGGAACACATAGCCTAACCTAGCAACGCAACACACCATCTCCCCCTTGGGAGAAAACCTCCACTTTACGGTCTCTGACTGACTCTTTCAGGTTAAGTAAACTGAGATCTTTGTCTTGCTTTTCTATCACCCCAGAAACTAAAAAACACTTCAAGCTATTCTGCACCCAAACACTTCCCTCAGCTGAATCAACCAAACGTACACCTAGTCTAGTAAGATGATGAACTTCCTGAACTAAATTCTTCTTACCATCCTCAACATGATCAACACTACCTATAGACAAGCTAATGAGGGCATCTGCCACTACATTGGCCTTACTCGGATGATACGAAATGCTTATGTCATAATCTTTTAATAACTTTAACCACCTTCACTTACGCAAGTTCAGGTCTTTCTGCAAAAATGCATACTACAGGCTTTTGTGTCTGTGAATACATCAAGATACACCCCATAGAAATAATGCCTCCAAAACTTTAAGGTAAACACAACAGCTGCTAATCCAAGATCATGGATGAGATAATTCTTTTTATGAGGCATAAGGTATCTAGAGGAATAGGCCACAACCTTACAATTTTGCATCAAAACATACTCCAAGCCTACTCGAGAAGCATCACAATATACAACAAATCCATCTGAACTATTGGGAAAAGTTAAAATTGGGGTTTTAGTGAGTTGAGTCTTCAACTCCTGGAAACTCTTCTAACAAGAATCTGACCACTAGAACTTAACTTTCTTCTGAGTCAATCTGGACATGGGGGATTCAATAGACAAAAATCCTTCAACAAAATATTATAATAGCCAGCCAAACCCAAAAAACTCCTGATATGTGATGAAGGGATAGGTATAGGCCAGTTTCTTATATCATAGGTTCGGACGCTCAGGTTCCTGACCGTACTTAGCAACTCAGGATATCAATAGCAGATATAGTGGTAAGTCCTTATATTTCAAGGATAGAGTTTATCTATTTCAGTATTTTAGCAGTTATTTTAGTCGGAGTTAGTTGGGGATCTGTCCTATCAACACAATATTCAGACTATTAGAGGCTTTCAGACTAGTATAGCTAGTTATTCAATTTTCAGATGCCATTATCAGTTATACTCAGTTAATATTTTAGTATTTGATGACCTGATGGTATTTTCAAATTTTGTTTGCATATATATGTTAGTATTATATTCAGTGCTCAAAGCATGTACCAGTCATGGGTTAGCTTATGGTCCTTCAGGATTGTAAGCATCGTGTGACGCCCAGGGTGTAGTATCGGGGTGTTACAAAAATCTCCTCTTTTTTGATAATGACAAACATGAGTTAACATCAGTTGACTTCCCTATCGGTCAGCTAGCTCTTCCTGACTTGTAGGCATCTTTGTTGTCCCAAATTTTCTGGGTATTAGTCGACTTTGTATGCTAAAATTTGACTTGCTACTTGCTCTTTATTGATGTTCCAATCTTTTCTCCCCCTTTTGGCATAATATAAAAGAATAGCAGCAAATAGCATAACGCATAGACAGAGCAGGATAAGAGAAGTAATAGACAAACATAGATAGTTATAATCTATTATATAGGAAAAGCAATCAAAAATTGTAGTAGATGGTGTGATAAAGATTATATCACAATCCATTAAACTAAGGGACAAGATCCCCTTTTAAATAAATATTCAGAGTTTATTTGGCAAGGAGGTATGGGTGTTATGCATATTTTGACAAAACTTACCATAGGAATTTTCATCATTCTTGATAAAGAAAGAGTGGGAGGTTTGAATAGAGACAACAAGATCATCATTAAATGAAGAGACTTGGGATTTTAGGAAGTCCATGTGAGAGATTAATCAAGAGAACAACTTGAATCCCTCTTGTTTGAGTCCATCGAGTCCCAGCTAGGCCACACTTATGTCAGAGCTTGTATTTTTCCCAAGGTGTAAGAGTTTGGTAGTAGACTCCTAGATTTTCATGATGCCTTCCTCAATGGATTTGAACCGCCACTTGAGTTCTTCCATCAGAACATATCCTATGCTACTGAAAGTTCTTGAATCATAAGTTGTAGCAACTTCTATAGGGGGATATGAGGAAAGATCGATAGAGTAGAACAGAAAGATCCAGGTGATGAGCAGCCCATATGGAAAACTAGATGATGCATTGGCTTCCCTTACACTCTCACGCATGTACTCACATATCCAAGTTGCCTAATTTATTTATATCTTTTTGACCAAATAATATAACACGAAGACATCACACCAAGTTATGTTACGTAGGGATTCTTTTCTCAGAATCAAAGTGGTAGAAACGATATGGGCCATGATGCAAAATTTGAAGCATAAAGATAGGGGACCAAAGTTTGTTGATATAGAGTCAGAGTAAGACAAAAATTTCTTGGCTTTCTCTAATCCCACTTCAATGTCCTTGAGCCAGTTATCATTCATAAAAGGGACCATACTGGAAAACTTAGTATCGAAAACATTTTCAAACAGAAAGTTGTTCAAGATAATTCTTGTGCCTAGCAAAAGATTCTTGAATTCACCAATGTCTGGGGAAAGTAAGAGAATAGCATAAAATATGTGAATGGGGTCTTCATAAACTAAAAGTCCATAGAGGTGAAAAAGCAAGGACGAATCTTGAAATTTGAAAAAGTGACCAATATTGCATAAGACATCTTTTATTTAACTAAGATTAACGATGCAACTAGGAATGATGGAGTGATTTTTAAAAAAGAGGAATTTTTGTTTATGAGGGTTTGTCCAGAATTGGTGCATCTCTTCTGGAGGGAAGGAGTTAGAAGGACTTGGGCGCGATTTCTTGAGAGAGAAATAAGGGTTAGAAGAGGGTCATCATCTCTTGAGGAGAATGGACTGATACTAGGACTTGTCGAAGGATTCTAAAAGAAAAATGGGACTATCAGAAAAGATTCTAGATATATTAGCCATGGAGTGGGTTTTTCTCATGAGTGAGAAAAGAGGAGATAGGGAGAAGGAGAGTCGATCAAGAGAACATAGAAGTAGGAGGGCAAGAGATGACTGATCAAAAGGTATAAGAATGGAGAAGTGAAGGGGCATGAAGTGAAAGGGAACTGATAGAGGTGAAAGGATACTGCATGGGGAAGAGAAAAAGGCGGCAGAGGTGGCATGGGAAACGGTGAAGTTAATGATGACTTTATTTTAAAAGACAACTTTCTGGTAAAATAGGTAAAATTGGACTAAGTAAAAAGATTTATGTCCAAAAATATGACTCATAAATCATTAATGCCACATCTTTTTTTGAGAAAATAAGATCTTTCTTCTAGCAATGGTAAAAATAAAATTAGACTAAGTAAAAAGATTTATGTCCAAAAAAATGACTCAAAAATCATTAATTTCTAAAAAATAAATACCAATAGATTTTCGGAGTCAACAAAAATCCCCACTTTCTCCATGATTACGAATTAAGAGATGATTAATACAGATATGTTTTGCCCTACATTCACAAAACCTTTACATAGACTAACAACACCAGTATTGTCACGCATTCTGAGAACACACTCAAAGGACAAAATAAAATCAAATAGTTGACACATGATTCATAGAATTTAAGTATAGCAACTTCCAAGGGTTGTGTATTCTGCTCTAGTTGTTTGCGAGTCAAGTAAAGATTGTTCCTTAGAGAGCATAAATTTGGGGCATCGCTCATGTGACAAAATCTTCCATCAGAAAAGCAACATTCTCACAAAAAGATTAGAATTAATAGGAATAATATTAAAACATAAAAAAATATTTTAAAAACATAAATTTTTATCAAAATTACCCCCCACCTCTTTTTTGAAAAAATACTCAATTTCAAAAATATGGTTTTGGTCATTACAAAATTTTAAATTCAAGAAATTGTCTTGCAAAAGTTTCTTCATGAATAAAAACATATGAGGCAGCTTAAAACATTTGAGGGCTGCAACTGGTAAAGATAATTCGTATTAACTATGACCTTGTCAGAGATTTTATTGAGGTTGTTACCCTCTTAAAGGGAACCTGTCTTCATTTCTGTTTCATCATTTCAGATACATGAGTCAACTTTAAGGGGTTGATAGTTGACTCGTCTTGTGATATTTCAGAAATTATTTACTGAGTCGGATCTGATGGCATTTATTCTGGCATTATTTATTAATTTTTATTTGTCCTTCACCTGCGTTCTTTAAAGCATATGAGATTTTTTTCTTTCTTGCTATGTATTTGGAACATCCTCCATCAGGAACTCATATTTCCCTTTTTTCGGTTTTCACAGATATGTTCTTGCAAAATAAGAAGATCAATTCTACTTAGATACCCAAGTGGTATTGGGTCTTTGCAGTTTAGATGTGCTTCCTTTGGGCTTCCAAACCCACACACTTTTTGACTTATGCCTGCAGATGTAGATGGGTCCTCGAGAGGAGAAAGATGTCTTAGCTGATTTAAACGACCTAATGAGGAATTTTGATAGTTCATGAAGGAATTTGATCTTACAAACTATGGCTTGGGGATTTCTTAAAACTATTTAATTTTATTTTACCATCATCAAGCTCTTCATGAAGTAGGTTAATTTTAATTAGACATGCTTCAATTTCTATTTACCAGTTTCATCGTTCTTCTTTGAGTTTTTATTTAAATCACACTTCACAATTTTTTTTCTTGAGCTAGTTTATTATATTCATCTATGACTTTTTGAGGCTCGTCGGTTACCATGTCCAAGTTGGATTCGTGAATATTACAGTTATAATAGTCGTGTTGTCTTACCTCGGTAGGTTCACCTGTTGCCATGAAGCATATACTGGCGGCCTCTATTTCTTTGTTGGTTTCATCCTCATCACTCCAGGCTCCAAAATTTTGGTTCTTCCTGGATGTTCTTCTTTTTAATTTTGGAAAGTTCTGTTTGAAGTGGCCAGGCTTTCCACAATAATAGCAATGTTCATCATTTCTAGTAAAATCATCATTCTTGGTTCTTTGGGATCTTCATTATCTTTTTCTCATGATTTACTTTTCTCCAAAAATTATGAAAGATATTCCTTCCCTGTTGGCCTCTTCATGAATGTCCATTTTTTTTGTTGGAGCAGAATTAAAGGCTACCAATTTTTTCTCTTCCTCTTTGTGGTACCTATTAATATAAATTTTCTCATATGAAATATGGTTACCTCATAGTTCATTGTATGTCATGTTGTAAAGATCTCCATCTTACAAAATTGTAGCCTTGGTTTCCCAAATCTTTAGGAGACTCCAAACTATCTTCTGGAATTGCAGGCTGTATGGATAGATCATCCCCAGTGATTTAAGTTCATATATAATCTTGCTGAATCTAGCAAACATTGCTTCAATGTCATCATTCTCTTCCATTTTGAATAACTCGTATTCATTAACCAGGGTAGGAATTTTTGACTTCTTGACTTTGGTGGTTCCTTCATAGGTTACCTTTAATTTGTTCCACATTTCTTTTGTGGTTTCATAAGTTGATATCTTGTCGTATTCTTCTCCGCTAACTGCACACAAAAGTAAACTTATAGCACGTGCATTAGTTTGGATTACATCTTGATGTTCTTTCATGACCTCAAAGCTTTCAAGGTCTTCTACGTCAAAACTTCTCGATTCATTTTCTTTGTCCTTTGAATTCTCCTTGAGTCCTGGAATCGGCTTTGGACCTTTCTTGATCATAACCCAGGCTTGGAAGTCATTTGATTGGACAAAGATTCTAAACCTGTTCTTCTAGTAAGAGTAATGTTGTTCATTAAAGTATGGTGGCCTTTTGGAGGAGTAACCATCTTGAAGGAGAGCACCACAAATTTGATAATCGACTATTTGATATTTTCTCACTTTTGGTTAAGCAATGTTATAGGTAAGACATGCTCTAATACCAATTGAAATTCAAGAGGGGGGTGAATTGAATTTTTTTTATGAGTTGACTAATGACTTCTCACAATCGACTTGCATGCAGATCAGTGCACTTGATAAATAGATTAGATATAAAACAATTAAACAAGTAAGTAACAGAACATAAAGTAATAAAATAAAGATTTATCCTAGTTCAGAACACCAATGTGGTGCCTACTTCCTGTCCCTTGGGTTTTAAAGTTTTCTTATATCGTTGAATGTTGGTATCGAGTATAATGATAGAAACAAGTTCTGAAGACTTGTTTTACTCTTCAGATCTTATGACACAAATTCAGTTGATGTTACAAATTTGACACAATAATACTCTTTATATAACAATTATAAACTAAAAGTTACAAAGCCTTGTGAGAGTAAGATTGAGACACTTTGAATTCTCTTCTTGAAGTTGCGTAACTCGTGTTTGTCCTCAGTCTTCATTTTGTATAGTCTTTGGCTACTACTTTTAATAAGGAAACCCAAGAGATTTATTCTTAATCAAGTATTTGAATTAATTTCTTGATTGAGGGATGTAACTATGTGATATGTCCTTACACGGCTTTGGAACACGTCCATATCAGATATGTCCATGATCTACTTTCCTCTTAGTCTTGTATAGGTTGATGACTTTCCAAATGTGCTTTTGATCTTTTCTTTCCTTTTTTAGTTGTTATTGTTCTAATTTTTCGAGAATTTTTGGCCAGAGATTCTCCGTGATTGATTTGATTTATTAAGACTTATGGGACTGAGATTCTTTTTCCATTTGTTCTCATTCTGATTGATTTTCTTTGATGTCGTGGATCATAAGTTGATGTCCTTCTATTCTTGGAGTCGTCTTTCTTTATTAGTAGTATTCAATATCCTGGAAGGATCCACTTGTTAGTTTGTCATTATTAAAATATACAAGTCAGAGGCTAACATTTCTTTCCCTAACTTTAACAAATACACCAGCCAACTATTTGACTAGTAACTCTTGTGATGATAATAAATTCTGACATTCCTCCAAAGATAGTAGTTCAGTCCATCCTTGAATTGATGTTACAAAGGGAATATATTCTTATTTCAAAATACATTTAATATTTCTTCTTATTCGTTCTTCAAAGATAGCCTCATTTTGATTCAATAAAGATATCACAGAACATTAGTTCTTAATCTTTAAGAAAAATACTTGCCAATAGAAAGATTACCTTGTGTGGTGTTAGCCAATTCATTCTCCAATATCAATAGTCGAGCTTCATTTTTCTTGTTGAATAGTTGATCGAGGGTCCTTTATATTTAATGATCTGATTTGCACCTTATAAGATGATCAAATAAATAGGATGAGATCAACCTCTTCAGGATGACCTCCGTCTTTGTATTGATTGGCTTTCACATTTTTGTACGCACTACTATTTTTTAGTTCGTTAGTAGGATCCTCCAAAAATTTGTCACCCACAAGGTATGATTCCATACATACCGTTCATACCTTATTGGACCGATTAAATAATTCTATCCCTAGTCCATTAATGAGACTGCTTAAATTCGTTTTGACAAGATAGTTGAATCGACCATTAATCCGATCTTGAAATAAAATTCAGCCAATATATGGCTATGACTCTGATACCGTGTAGAGAATAATCATAAGAAAGGTATAATTAGGGACACCTTCTGCTATCCCAAGGTTGTTAACTATGATCAGATGATTCAACTAAGAAAGAAAGTTAGAAAAGAGAAGAAGGATTTTGATAAGAAAAATGAGGTTATGTAAGTAGACCACTTGAATTGTATTCATTATGGCTTTGTTCCAAATTTTCAAGATCATCCCTATATATACTTGTCAAAGGATTGTTCTAGAAATTATAGATGATTCTACAAGTGTTATAAATATATTACCATATACAGTGAATGTCTATTTATAGAAAAGTTAGAAACCCTAACTTTGTGACAGAGTGGTCAGTACGCATGTAAGTATTTGAAATTTTTGCTTACTTTTAATTCGATAATTTTATCAAATCTTGATAAGTTATTATGTATACGTAATAGTATACAGTAGCGATTTTAATGCTTGTTTTTATCATGACTAGTCTAATGATAAGATGTTGGGTTCATTTCCCATCGGTCTATTGTAATGCCCCAGAAGTACCCATGGACATCACATAGTGCTTAAGACTACAAATAGCCCTAACCTAACCCATGATATGTATTTAACTTGTGAATTCACATGAGGAGTGACTAACAAATAAAGATACTAAAGATAAACTATTTTGTATCTTAATGGAATCTTTAACTTGGAAATATTTAAGTAAATTCTTTGAACTGAAACATAATAAGTCTGACAAGCCTCTACTAAAGTCTAGAGAGCCACTACGACAAACCCCAGCTGACCCAAACTTAAAGTCAAATAACTGAAACACTTTTATCAACAAGTAGAAGTATGATAAACTGGGTCCTCGGACTATGAGGACTCACCAAAAGTTGGGATGTAGGTGATGATGCCCGCAGTCAATTATGTTGTTGGAAATGAGCACCCAGACCTACATTATAAGATAATGTAGCACATAGACATATATGTAGGTCAGTACCTCTGGAATGTACTGAGTATGCTGGGGTGAATACATAAGTAAGTAATAACTGAATACACATATATGTATGTATATACTTTAAAATGGTGCATGCTAAATGTAAATGACTAACCTTTAATTTGAATGAAAAAAACAAGGGTTGCAAGATCAAAAACATGAATAATGACTCATAAGAATAAACTTTGTGAGCCATAACACTTGGTATTAAAAATCTTTATGTTTAGTCTTTCTTATGGGAGATTGTTCTATCCGACATGAACTATGTGAGCTACCATGGTGTCCAACGTCTTACCCATGTTAAGGAGAGATTTTCTATCCTTTCCATCGGAATATAACCTTATCTTTAGTGATCAATGAACATCATACATATTGGGAAAAATCTTAACCTATGGTGGCTTGTAGTATGTCTTATCTTTAGATCAAAAGATCAAGATTTTCCTTAAATCATCTTATAACACATAACAATGGAACTTAAAAGCCTAAATTTCTTGTAAACTCAATACCTGTACTTAGGACTTGGAATTCATGATTTGTTTCATAGAAATTTATAACAAAACATTATGTTCAATAATAATATTGAAATCTTTCAATAATATCTCAGTCAAGATAATGAAATTCAAATCACAATATGAATCTTATGAGTCGAAACATGGATATACGTAAACCTTGATGCACTTATAACTTTCAATCACATAGTAGTATCATATATCAAGATTATGGTTATTCAAGTACTAACCCTAATTCAAAACAAATATATTAAATCTCAAAATCATGCACTTTGGGCACAAGGATGGAAGACTAACCTTGTTCATAAACCCCACATACCTAAAGTTTCATGACTTGTGAAGAGACCTTGAACCTTGGGACTTGAAAGATGAATTTGGGGAGAGGAACCCTAATATTGATGTTCTTGAAGATTGGAGAGGAAAATGTTGTTATTTGATTGAGGAACAGAGAAAAATAATGCCTCTTGAGGGGTTATAGGACATGGGTTGGGATTTATAAAAGTGAAAAAGACCAAAAAGACCTTTAACTAAACTTTATAGAAATTGCTCGCCAGTCTTTACAAGTCAAACATACTACTCATATGGTGAGGGTACGACTAAGTCCATAAACTCGTAAGCTTGGTAGAATCAAGGATGGTATACAATTATCATCATATGAGTGGTAATAAATGATTAGTATCATCTCCATATGACTTGTATCCCTCTACTCATATTTTGTACACAATCTTAGGGACCCTATACAGATAGACTTATGACTTCCCTTCATACGACTTATACGGTGATCTTACGACTCTAAGATCAAGTCATACCTATAATAGAATGTCTATCATACCACACTGTCTTGGATATGACTATAATATACTTCTCGTATATTGTATGTACGACTCAAGGGAGTGAGTCACATAACTCACAGACACTTCCAGACATGAGGTATTACAATATCTCCCCCTTGGAAAAATTCATCCTCAAATGTGATTCATTTAGGATTGGGACTTAGATAATAAACCACACCTCTAGACCGAACTTATAATTAGCCTATATCTATCACAAGGATCCAATCATTCACAATAACTGATATGACATAAGAATACTTAAACAGACTTAGAGAGAAAGATTCTTGGCTGGAAATAACTATTTACCTTGGTAGGAATTGAGTTGGGGGAAAAGAGATGAGGATACTTGGTCATCATGTCTGCTTCAGCTTCCAAGTGGCCCCTTCAACTAGCTGGTTTCTCCAAAGAACCTTTACCGATGTTACTTCCTTATTCCTTAGCCTTTGGACCTGCCTATCAAGTATCTCCACCGAAATTTCCTCATATGTTAGGTTATCCTCGACCCCAATACGCTCTAGGGATATAAAAAACTGGATAACCGCAACTAACTCTAATGAAAGATTCAATTAGTAAGCCACCTCTCCTATACGCTTCACTATCTCATAGACCAATAAATTGAGGACTCAACTGTCCCATCTTTCCAAATCTTATATTCCCTTCATAGGTGATACCTTCAAAATACCCAATCACCCACTTCAAACTCAAGATTTCTCCTTCTTACATCAGCACACAATTTTGTTGGCTTTGAGCAGTTTTCAATATCTTACAAATCAACCAAACCATTTCCATGGATTCAAGAATAGAGTCTGTCCCAATCAATGCCGCTTCACCAACCTCATACCATCTTATAGGTGACCTGTACCTATGCCCATACAACCCTTCAAATGGAGCCATCTGAATGCTATCATGATAACTATTATTTTAAGCCAACTAAATCAAAGGTAAATGGTCACCCCATCTTCATTTAAAGTCTAAAACACACGCCCTCAACATGTATTCCAATATTTGGATTGTGTATTCAACCTGACCATTAGTCTGTGGATGAAATGCAGTACTAAGGTTAACTTTTGTACCAAGGCCCTTATGAAAAGACTGCCAAAACTGTGAAGTAAATTGCATTCTTCTTCCTAAAATGATGGATAATGGTATCCCATGAAGCCTTACTAACTTGTGGACATATATTTTGGCATAATCCTCCATGGTATCTGAAGTCTTAATATGCAGAAAATGCACCGATTTAGTCATTCTATCTACTATGACCCAAATTAAATCATACTGACGTCTTGTATGAGAAAACCCTATGATTAAATCCATATTCACTACCTCTCACTTCTAAGTAGGGATACTAATCGTTTGCAACGTAGCACCCGGTCTTTGGTGTTTAACCTTAGCTTGCTGACAATTTGGACATCTAGCTACAAACTTTGCTATGTCTCTCTTAACACCATTCCACTAATAAATTTTTTGCAAGTTGTGATACATCTTAGTAGCACCCGAATGAATGGAATACCTTGAACTATGAGCCTCTTCTAGTATCATTTCTTTCAAACCGTCTACATTTGGAACACAAAGTATACCTTGATAGCGAAGTACACCATCTTTCTTTAGGAGAAAATCTCAACCTTCTATTGCTGGACTACTTTTAATATTTTGGTAAGTATAGGATCATTTTGCTGTTTCTCCTTCACTTTTACTACCAAAGATGATTCTGAACCATTTTGAACAACTACTCAATCATTAGTGTCGAGCAACCTTACCCCTAAATAGGCTAAATAATGCACCTCTCAGGCTAATTCTCACCCTTCCGTTTTCATGTATGCCACACTACCCAATGGCTAACCTACTCAGTGCGTCAACAACCTCATTAGCCTTACCTAGATGATAGAACACACTCATGTCGTAATTTTTAACAACTCTAACCACCTCCTTTGATAAAGATTTAGCTCTAGCTAAGAAATACATAACGAAGACTCTCATTAGTTATTAAATACATTAACATAAACACCATAAAGGTAGTGCCTCAAAATTTTCAAGGCAAAAACCACAACAGCTAACTCCAAATCGTGGGTTGGGTAATTCCTTTCGTGATCCTTAAGTTGTATAAAGACATATGCTATCACTCTCCCATTCAGCATCAACACACAACCTAACCCAACTCTAGAAGCATTACAATACACAACAAATCTGTCTAACCCCTTTAGCAGAGCTAGCACTGGTGCCAAAGTCAATCATCCTTTAACTCTTAGAAACTCTTCTCACACTTATCTGACTGTATAAACTACACCTTCTTTTGGTTCAGCTTAGTTAATGGCACAGATATAAAGAAGAATCTGTCAACAAATATTCTATAATACGTAGCCAAACCCAAAAAAGCTCCTAATATCAGATGAAGTGATGGGTCTAGGCCTATGGTCCACTAGATTAGTATTTTGAGGATATACATGAATACCAACCCCTAAAATGACATGCCCCAAGAAGGTAACAGATTCCAACTAGAACTCACATTTACCAAACTTGGATATAATTGACGACCCATGAGGGTCTGCAACACTATCCGCAAATAGTTTACATGTTTCTTCTCGCTCCTGGAATACACTAGTATGGCATCTATATAGACAATGACAAATATATCCAAGTATTTCTTGAAGACCCTGTTCATCAAATCTAAAAAGGCTGCATGGGCATTTGTTTGTCCAAATAACATAACACAAACTAAAAATGGTCATACCTTATTTGAAAAGCTATCTTTGGAATGTATTGCTCCCTAACTTTCAACTGGTGGTATCATGACCTAAGGTCAATTTGGATAACCATCGGGCACCCCGAAGCTGATTGAATAAATCATTAATTCTAGGAATGGGATACTTGTTCTTGATGGTAACCTTGTTTAGCCATCTGTAGTCTATACACATTTTGAGAGTACTATCTTTCTTGTGCATGAATAGGACTGGAGCACCCTACAGAGAAACACTAGGTCTGATAAAACCTTTATATAATAGGTTCTTAAGCCACTCTTTTAACTCTTTAAGTTCAATCAGAGCCATATGATATAAAGGGATAAAAATGGGTAAGTATTTGGAAGAAGATCAATACCGAATTCTATTTCTCTATTTGGAAGTACCCCTGGCAAATCTTTGGGGAAAACCTCTGGAACTCATTTACTACCCGAACTGACTAAAGTGTCGGGACTTTATACTTAGTATCCTTAACTAAAACTAAATAGTAGATACACCCTTTTGATATTAACTTTATGGCCTTAAGGTAAGAGATGAAATGACCTTTCGGAGACATCAACTACCCTCCCACTCAGAAACTGCTTCATTAGGAAACTGAAACTTCACCACATGGGTGAGAAAATGTATTGATGCATAACATGGATTAATCCAATTCATAACCAAATGACATTGAAGTCTACCATCTCTAATTCTATTAGGTCCACTAGTGTGACTTTATGGATGATGGTGATAGGACATTTCCTATAGACTTATTTAACAATATTTGACTTACCCACTGAGGTAGAGAATGCGAAGGTATTAGAGAGATTTTTAGGACCTACCCCAAAATTTATAGCAAATAATAGAGTTACATAAGAGATATTTGATTTTAGGTATAACAACACGTATACATCAAGGTGAAAGGCACAAAGCATACAAATGACAATATCTTATGAACTCTTTTGCTACTGAAGGGATTTTAAAGCATATACCTAATTTTGGCACTAATCGCCACCAGTACTAGATGATGTGCCCTGTGGAGAAACTGGTCGGCCTGGCTAAGCTGATGGATTTGTAGCCTGAGTCTGAGAACAAATATCCCTGCTCCCCTTTTAACATATGAACACTCCTTGATTCTATAGCCCATCTTGCCACAACTATAGCAACCCTCTTTGCACATCAAACACTCACTAGGATAGGTCCTGCTATATTTTGCATATATCGAGTAACTAAGCCTTCCGATTACACTGTTATGAGACCTGGAATTTAAAGATAGCACATGCACTGATGAATGACCTTGAAACTACAAATGGCTTCCCCCTCTAGACCATGGCAGACTATACTCAAACTATCTGGTTCTAGCTCTCTTATTTCTCTTCTCTTTTTTCCTTTGACTTTTCTCTCTCAATATGTTGAGAATGAGTCATAAGCTAAGCAATATCCATATCCCCAATCATCTTGAAAGTCCTACACTCCTTGACTACCAAATCATACACCTTAGTAACAAACTTACTCATATGAGCTCTAGAGTCAAATAACGACTCTAAAGCATGCTTAGACAACTAAGTGAAATTAAGATAGTCTCCTTTATTATCATAGAGCCCTACCTCAGGTTCATGAACTCCTTCACCTTAACCTCCCTTATCTCACGCTAAAAGAACTTGTCCAAAAAAGCATTTTGAAATACCTGCCAACTCATAGGAGTTGTATCCTAAGCCCTACCTTTCTTCCATATAACAACCCAATCATATGTGACATCCTCCAGCCTATAAGAGTTTACACTCTTCTCTTCACTGAGATGTATAACTTGAGTAATCTTTCTCACCTTATCAATAGAGTTGAGGATCCTCATTGTAACACCCCATATTTTGGGCTAAAATTTGAGGGGTTGTTCTTATATATGTTAACTCTAATCCCATGAATTTCTTTTGAATGCACATATCATGATATTTATCATAGTTCTTGAAGTGATCTCAAGGTGAAAAATATTCATCAGAATCACTTAGAACAAAGTTGAGCTAAGAGCCTTTGATTTGCCTAAAGTTTGGTATTCAATTCTACAAGGATCTACTTTAAACATGTATAACTTTTGATATACATAGAATTTTTCATCAAAAGACCCACCAAATTGTAGATAATTGAGTCATCTTTCCAACTATACAAATTTCTCCTTAATCCAATACCCGAACAAAAAGTTATAGCTCTTTTCTTGAGAGAAGCAGTTAGCACACACAATTAGCCCGTGGTGCGCCCTGTAGTGCACCGTAGTAGAGCCTGCAGCTCCTTCTTCAATGCACTACCCCAGATCCCGCAGAGCCTGCTCCACAGCCCGCCCATTAATTTTTCTAGCTTTTGTTCTCATTTATGCAAGAAGAAATGGGTCTTTTCCCTTCACCCAAAGGGTCTATAACATGGGATTAATTGTCTCAAAAGAAAAAAAAATTGGCCCCTTTATTCAAAAATCCTCTCAAAATAAACCATTCTCTCGAAATAACAAACCCTACACTCTCCAAGATTCAAGCTCAAGCTTCAAGAAAATCACTAAGAACCTTCACGAATTCTTAAATTAAGGTATGTGTAAAGTTCATTCATGGGACCTTTTCACCCATGGAGTCCAAGAATCCATTTTCAAGTTTAAATATATGATTTTTACATGTGTTATGATTTTTCTACATGAAGCTATATGAACTTTGATTTAAAATTATGTTTACCATGCATTTTTGTTCGAATTTGCCTGTGATACATTTGAAAGGTCATTTTCATATGTTACATCCTTAAACCATGATTTTAGTTTTGCAATTATGTTAGTAGCACATGTTTTAATAATTCCCATGCTTTAACTTATAATCCTCATGTGTTTGAAGAAATTCCTAAGTGATAAATGTTGGATAAGGATTCCCCTCCATGGTTTCAAAGTTTTCATATGGTTTTATTGTTATTGCTATCGAGTCCTGGGGGTTATGAATACCTAAAATCTAGTTGTTTACTTAGTCTCAACATTTTTGAAAATGGTTTCAGACACATATGAGCATTGTTAGTTTAGTCAATTATCATGTTAGTCTAAATTAGATCAGTTCAATAATCCGAGTCAGTTCCTTGCTCAGTAAACTTAGTTCAATCCTGAAATCAGTGCCAGTTTACTTGGAAGTAGGATTCAGCACCGAGAAAACCCAGGGATAGTTTCATTCCTACTATTATAGGGTTTGACCCTTAGTAGGAATCCTTGAGTTTAAAAACTATGTAGCCAGTGTAGGTTTGACATATTTTCCTACTAGTTTTGGGTAGACACATATATCATGAGTCTTCTTGTTAATTTAGGGTTGACAAGATGTCTTCCTACTAGTTTAGGGTTGACATAGCCGTTGTTAGTATAAGTGGCATGGTACTAGCACCCTTCCAATTGAGGTCACAGGTTGGACCCCTATCAGCTTAGATTTATGGCATGTCAGTTAGATGATACCTCCCACAGTTTTTGTTTTAGTATTCAGTATAGAATTTAGTTTAGTTTTGATTGACCATAGCATATAGTTTATTAGTATTCAGTTACCAGATTTTAGTATCTCAGTTTACAGACTATTCTAGAATCACGACATATGTTTGGTCATGCATACTCAGATTTTACAGTTTTTATGTATCTATGCATCAATTATCTCATGCTATTCAACCAATTAGTTATTAGTATTGTTCAGTCAAATTTTAGTATTTCCATGCATGTCTATTATTACTATTTTCATGCACAGTTAGCCCATACCTATCAACCTAAACTAATCTCACATTCCAACATATTCAAAGTACTGATCACATACTCGTTTCTTTCGCTATGATGTTTAATATCATAGGTTCGGATGCTCAATTTCCTGACTGCACTTAGATAGATCAGATTATTAGTAGCAGCAGTGGTGAGTCTTCATATTTTGAGGACATAATTTCCTTTTTTCAGTTTATCTTAGTAGTGAAGTATTTCTATCAGGCGGAGTTAGTTGGGGGTTTATCCCATCAGATCCACAGTCAATCAATTTTAGAGGCTTTTATACTACAAATAGTTAGTTGATTTATTAGTTGATTTAAACAATCTTTTCAGTATGTCATTAGGCATTCAGATTCCTAATTCAATATGTTAAAACCTTATAGCATTTTTAGTAAATTTCTGCACGTCTTATGCTAACAGTTTTATTCAGTTCTCACAATAGGTACCAGATCATGGGTTAACTTATGGTCTTTTAGGATCATAAGCACCATGTGGCATCCAGGGTGTACTCCTAAGGAGTTACAAACTTAGTATCAGAGCCTAAGGTTTTAAAGTTTCCTAAGGAGTTTAAAAGCCGCATTGAGTAGAGTCTTATGCATGGGTGTGAGGCACACCGCACTTATGGATAGGAGCCTACAAGATATTTTAGGAAAATTTTCCCTTCTTTCAATATTCATGTCATGTGATGAGCATGATGCTTTATTTAAACTCTCTTTCTAATTTATCTTTTGTTTCGTGTATAGAAAATGCCTCCCAAAAAGAAGAACAAAAGGAGGAATGGGAATCAA